>NC_133655.1:11153718-11365925 GCF_009905375.1 Apium graveolens
ATATCATACATATCTTATTTGTTACATAAATAAATTCTGAAACCCATGTGTAGCATACACATTTTATAATGGGAAATAGGTCTCCTTTACAATCATTAGCAAGTAAGACACATGTTTTGCGTGATTCCCCCCCAGATTCCTTCTAACTTTGTTGTTGATGTTTCGTCTAATAGAAGTAATAGAGCTTCCTTCACAGGTATGTGTAGTTTGTCTACAAATGTTCCGTGCTGATGTTCAGTCTCTGTACCAATGTTCCTTGCAGATGTATGATGTATTGCATAATTTTATTGTCTGTGATATTTGTTAATTGCTAGATTTGAAACGTATGAGCAGATGTGTGGGATTGAGACTTGTTGGTGGATCAAACAACACTCCTTGCAGTGTATCAATTTCACCTATTTCAGGTATTACACTTGAAGAAAATAACACTCCAATTGCCAAGAACATGGAAGGAGCTGCTGCATTGTCAGATATTACCAATGCGTCAGGTACATTATATTAGAACTTGATAGTGAAAGTTAGAATTTTGTATGTTCTGTTGCCTTTGCTATATGTTTTAATATTACATTGTGGTATTGGTTGCAGCCGTGAAACGTAGAATACATGGTCGCAATATTGAAAAGGATTTTCCAAGCCCCATGTGTATGTTGTCTTTTAATAATTCTTTTATAAATAAGTCATTATTATTTCCTATATCATTATTGCCCCTAATCATTTTATTCCATTACTAACAATGTATATTAAGAACTCTATATTTTAATTTATTTTTGTACAACAATCTTTTTTTTTGGAATTACAGGTGTAGAAAATAACAGTGTAGCAGCGAAAAACACAAAACCATCTTCCACGCCTTCAGATATGAACAGTACCATGTGTGCGTTACCTATTAACTTAATTCTCCAAATTGTAAGATTTTATGCCTGTTTTAATGGGAAAACAATTAATTTGGAGTGTTTTATTTTGTTGCAGCTAAGAAATGTAGAGTACGTGGTCCCAATATTGAGAAGATGTATACAAATGCCATGCGTATATTCTTTTGAGAATATGTTGTTTTGTGATTTTTTTAAAACTTTACAGAATGTAATTTATTAATCCCACTTTCTTCAATAAAGGAGATGTATACTCACTTATTTATTTACTGTGCAGCTGTGAAACGTAAAGGACTTGGTATGTCCTCTGTGAATAACGATGACGCATCTTCAAACTCTAATCCCATCTTCGAACATGGGCGAATGAGCCAAACTGGGACGTCTCATTTACGTAGAAGTTGTCATAATCCCCATGAACCAAAGTTAAGAAACAGTAAAGGAAAGAATAAATGTCAAGCATCTCCTGAGAAGAGGAATTTGATTTCAGATTTTGAAAATATGGTTGAAACTGATAATTCAGAGTCCAGTGATTCAGATGTTGGAATTGATGACATGTATCATGATGACCTTGATGGTGTGATATTAAATCAGAACTGTTGGCGTGGAAATATGGATCTTGGTCCTCCGTCAAAGTTGTGCAATAAATATGGTGCTACTATGTGGAACGAAGAGCGTAATAATAAATCATGTCCACGTAAAGAGCCCACATTTTTTATGTGTTGTCAAAATGGTCAGATACATTTGTCAAAAGAAAGGCCGCCACCAGAACCACTAGCTTCGTTGTTACTTGGTGGTGAGAAATTGAGGCATTTTAAACAATACATAAGAGTGTACAACTGCATGTTTCAATTCACTTCCACCGGTGGTAAGATTGATAACTCAATACACAGAGGTAGCTCTCCATATTATTTTCGCTTACAAGGTCAAAACTATCATTTGGTTGGGAGTTTAGTACCGCTAGATGGATCTTCACCCAAATTTTGCCAGCTCTACATATATGACACGCAGAATGAGGTTGATAATAGAATCAATGCAATGGGAGGTGCTTCTGACAATATTGATCCAGATATTGTCGAGGAACTTTTAGGTATGTTAGACAAGAACAATGAGTTAGTCAAAGCTTTTCGCATGGCTCGGAATTGGTTTGAAAATGAAGATCTGGATGAGTTTAAGTTAGTCCTCATATCATCTCAATCTTCTAGCGGTAGACCAAACCATATTACTCCATCTGATAAAGTTGCTGCTTTCATTGGTAGTGATGATACGAATATCGGTGGTTTTAGAGACACGGTTGTGAATTCCAAACAAGAAGGATTGAAGAGGATATATGAAACATATCCATATTTCATGCAGTTGCAATATCCACTACTATTTCCTTGGGGAACCGATAGTTATCATAAACGTATACCTCTGATAAGCAATAAATACTCTGAAATAGAAAATTTAGATGATAAAGACCTTGACTCAACACAGAGGCGACATGTTTCACTAAGAGAGTATTATTGTTACAAGATTAT
The DNA here is from genome assembly GCF_009905375.1 of Apium graveolens. Lineage (NCBI taxonomy): Eukaryota > Viridiplantae > Streptophyta > Magnoliopsida > Apiales > Apiaceae > Apium > Apium graveolens. The sequence goes on from NC_133655.1 coordinate 11,156,105, forward strand.
GATACACACTTCTGAAGGTATTTATTAGAAGTAAAAAATGTGATTAGAATATAAAATACGTAATGAATACGTGCATATTCTCACCATCATCTCATTAATTTCAGGTTTAACGCCACACCTTGCTGGACGTTTGTGGAAATAATACGTTGTGGATCAGTTTGCTGCCATTGAACAATATAGATTAGATTGGGTTTCAACGCATCAAACTACCATCCGTACTGATTTGTATAATTCTGTGCGTGATGCTCTCAGTAAAGGAGACCATGATCCAATGCATGTTGGAAAAGCTGTTATACTGCCTGTTTCATTCACTGGATCTCAACGATACATGTCTCAATACTTTAAGGATTCCTTGGCGATATGTCGTGCAATTGGTCATCCATCCTTATTTCTCACCATGACCTGCAACTCAAAGTGGTTAGAGATACAAGAAATGCTTAAATGGTTGCCCAATGTTGATCCTGTTGATGCACCAGATATTATTTCTCGCGTGTTTAAACTGAAGCTTTATCAACTATTAGATTTAATTAAAAAGAAGAACTACTTTGGAAAGTGTATAGGAGGTAAATTTATTTTATTGGACACCGACAATTTAACATTTATTTTTTTGAATCATATCTACACACATGCATAGATTTAATATTTTCTTTACTTATGTTTTGCACATTTATGCATGTAATTGAATTCCAGAAGCGTGGTTTGCCACACGTGCATATGCTAATCTGGATGAGCCCTGAAAGCAGACCTAATTATATTAAAAAGGTTGACCAATTGGTTTCTGCTGAAATACCAGATAAGAATTATGATCCAATAGCATATGAAGCTGTTAAAAACTACATGATGCATGAACCCTATGGTAAATACTTATTGTTAGTCCCTTAACAATATAGCAAGAATTACAGAAGGGGGGTTAAATGGAATTTTTGAACCTTTTTCTTGAAATAAAAATGTTCAACTCGATTATGGATATATTTGTTTTGATTAGCACAATGCGGAATGTAAACTTGAATGAATCAAAACATAAGTAATTAAAAACAAGAGTCTTTAAAAACTTTCTGGTGGATTTAAACAATTCCACCAGAGATATATTTAATATATCGAGAGGACTCTGTGTGCAGAAATGCTCACAGCTGCTTACACAAAATAGAACTGCTAAGAACACATGAAATGCTAAAGATAGTGCTTACAAAGATTTCTCTGTTGTTGTTTCTTAGCTATCTCAGTTATTTTTCTATTTGCTACTCTCTTGGTTTATATATTACCAAGATTACAAAGTCAAAAGAACTGAACAAATATAAAATCTAACAGTCTTGATCTTTGCTGCTTTTCGTCCTTTATTACCCAGTTAATGGGCTTTCACAGTGTACTTGTATCCAACTCAACGGCTGTGTGTCAGCTTTCACTGTTCAACTGATGTTTGAATCTTGATATGATCATCTGTCGACTTTCAGATCATCCGTCGATGACTTAATTGATCATCCGTCGACTGCTATGTTAAACATCCGTTGATAGTCATTTGATCATCCATCGAAGCTTTGTCAAGCATCCGTTGGTAGCTATTTTGGTCATCCGTCGAAGCTTTGTTAATCATCCGTTGGTAGCTATTTTGGCACTTGACTTCATTTCACTTATACAGAATTACAAGACATTGCTTATGTACAGTTAATCAACCTATTCTGCATATCTAGTTAAAGTCAACATGACTTATATGCTACTCCAGATTCTATACAAAGGTGCATACAACACTGTGCTACAAACTTATTATTACATAAGCTACTCACTCGATGGATAATAAGTTAATCATCCATCGGGACTATAATGAGTTATCCGTCGGGACTATAATTCTTATCCGTCGAGTGCTACATTATTTCACTAAGTAAAATCTACTTAGATGTTTTGTTTAGGTAATCATCAAGTACACAACATATTCACAACAATCTCCCCCAATTTATGTCTACTGGAATTGTAGCCATAAATTAAGAGATACTTGATGATAACAAAACATCCTAAACATATATCTTTAAAGATAAGTAGATAAAACTGAAAGTGCTTCAATTTAAACAAAAATGTACAAGGTTTGGCTCACAGTCAGTTCAAGATGCTCCTCTAGTCTGAGCAGATTTTTCTAGATTCTTGAAGGTCTGGATCTTCTTCCAAGCTTTCTGTTGTTTTCTTCAATTTGATTCTGGAGCTGTCTGTGGAATTCTAATTCATCAGATTCTGAGAGATATAATATTTCTTGCATTTCCAAGAGAGTCTCATTGCTAGAGATACTCAATTGGTCTTCTAATCTGAAGAATCTTCTCACACCCTTGTCATCCATGAATTCCATCAGCCAGTAGGGCCTTAGATGCACTCTTCTCCCTGTGTATGGGATGATAAGAGTTTTGGGTTGTAACACCCCCAAATTCAAGGTCGGGAATTCGGGTCGTTACGATCACTTAATATTGACTAATAAATAATTAATCCTCTTTTCACATCATTACTCGACCTTTTAACCAAACTCACACACACACAGGTTATATGCTCAGAAACATTACTAAATTAACGTTAAAGTATTTAAGTTATTACAGACCAAAGGAAATTATCTCAAAAGAGTGAATGCCGAGAACAGCTCTACATGAGACTGACTCGGGTCACAAATAGTCTTGGTTCAAGTACTCAAAAGGAAACTATCTCTATTCGTCTACCTGAGGTGGCTGGCGGACGAACAGTCTACGGTACTCACGGGCGTCCCCTACCCGTTTGCGGGCAGTCATCCTGGTTCGGGCCATGCTGGTAATCTGTTGTGATATGATATTTATAAAAGCAAGAGTGAGCACTAATGCTCAGCAAGATATAGATATCCATTATCTCAATATAATCATTTAGGGAAAAACAACCATTAGGCATTGTATAACCAAGGTTTCTAAAAGTTTATATGCTTGTCAATTTTATGAAAAACTCAACTTTAACTGTATCAGTTTAATCGGCTTATACTCGTACTCATTTTATCTCAAAATCTCAATATGATGCTTGAACCAAGATTCTCATATGGATGTGATATATGAACATCAACATCCTTATTTAAAACTCAGCCTTATCGGCCTTCTGTTGTAGGTTTCACAACAATTTATCCAAAGTGGAGGAAGGGACTATACTGGAATAAACCACGTACCGGTGATCAGCCGAATACGAAATTTTCTCTACTAGTAGAAGGAATACAAACCTAGCCGCCTTTGGGCTTATCAAGACATTACACGATGGTTGCCCATTTCCGTGCAAGTCCGAAAGTCAATGGTCACAGAGACCACATAACTGTATACTGCGCCACTCCGCGCTTGGTCACTACCCGATACCTCTCCGTGCCGGGTAAGCCACATTCCAGTCCCAAAACAATTATATCATTTAGATAAAATCCTTTATCGAAGGAATAGATCGTTCTCAGTTGACCTTTAAACAAGGTAATTTATCGGTCACTTTTATTACAATTGATTCTTGGGAGTTGTCGGAGTTTTAAATTTAAAAATCGTTTTCTACCCTTAACCGTAGTAGAGTTTTACATATATTGTTCACTTGTTTTTCATTGAGCGAGGAAGCAAAACCTTCATGCTTCTAGACTAAGTTCCCTAAGGTTTTGATAAGTTTCAGATGATTGATCTCTTCCGAGAAATTTTGAATAATTTAGAAAGTATCCTTGGGAACTATGTCTATTTTTAAATGATTTTTTTTTTGAGGTACGTAATATTAAATATTTACGGTCTCATAATATTTTTATGAAGGGTCCAATGAATTGATAAAACCTTAAGTACAAAATGTTTCTTAATAAGGTTCAATGAATTGATAAAAATCTTAATTAAATACTTAAGACGGGATTCGACATCTTATAATTATCCTTCGAATGGTTACATACATTTTAGATAGAGTGAATTGATTTAAAAACTTTTCAATATTACTTTAAGTATTTTCCGGATATTTTAGTAACTCTTTAGGTATTACTTATAAATAAATAGTCAAGTAGGATATCCCTTGAGTGAGTATTCGATTACCTCTTTTAGTTATAAATCAAATCTCAATCGCTCGTTTGATATGTATGTTACGCGAAAGTACTTTATTTATTGAAATCGAAATTTTCCGCGTCCGGCTCGTTCCGGGATTAAATTGATTTAAAACTATCTCCGACTCCCACTATCTTGTATTATATTAAAATTACGTTTCAATTTCTCATACTCGTATAAAACGAAGTTCGTCTCCGTAAATAATCACATAATTGGAATGTATTGATATCACAGACAAGCATATATTTTCGAATTATAAATCATGGCATCAATATCACAAAAGTATATATAGCATGGATAATTTGTGTTAGGGTTTCGTAAACTTGCCTCGAGTGCTAGGAGTGGTATGGTCTCGGGGCTTTTGTTGGCGATCTAAAATCAATAACCAACGATCTTAGTTAGTACGCGATTATCGATTCGCTTTACTAAAACATTTTTATAAAATCGAAAAATTAATATTTTCTTAAAATTCTTTTTGGACAGTCTTCCTTGCTGCATTATTTAATTATCATGATTTTTCCAAATTTTCGAAATCATTTTTAGCCTTTCAAAATTATTAAGCAAGTGGCCTATGCGCAGTTGGCTTTTCGTATGAACGCTCTACACTAAAACGATCATAACTTTTAAACCGTAAATCCCCTCGTGATGATCCACACATGTACAGAAACTACAAATCAAGATCTACCCAGTCATGGCCAGTGACTCACAAATTTCAAACATTTACATGGCCGAATACACTGCAGAAGGCAGACCAAGTGCAATAGGCTCCATATTCCATTTCTACTACTTGTTCTTGACACAATCACTACTTATGACCAACACAACACTTCTTACTTCTCAAGATCCACCCACATACACCTTATATACTTTATCTATCATCAAATAAAAGAATCATAACTCAAAAACTCAAGTACTTAGCAAGAATATGAGTAAAACAACCTTACACATACACAAACTCTTGGATCTTGACACTACATCATAAATAACTCTTAAACCCACCCTTAAAACTTTAAAGAGTTGGAAGTTATACCTTATTGAGCACTAGGAGGGTTAGTACTAAGGTGATTAGGGCTTGGTTTGCTTGAAAAACACTTAGAAGGGCTAGATCCTTAAGAAACAAAACCAAGAAACAAGTTAGAATTTTGGAGTTACTTTTCAGCACCTCATTCAAACATTTTTATAAAATTGAAAAAAACTAATTTGAGGCTGAAATTTGGTACGAATCTTACCCAAGATATATAGAAGCTATGGTAAAAATTTCATGACATTTGAATGCGTACATTTTGAGTTATGAATTTTTCTTTCTCCCTTGCTCAGAAAATCCGAACTGCTGGAATGTAAAATGGGAGAGCTTTAAGTGAGGGAAAAGAGGGTTGTTTTCTTTTGTGGATGAAGTGTGGGAGTGTATAATGAATATATGGGATGTATGCAGCAGATTTGACAATAATTTGGCAAAGGTATAGGTTGGTTTGATTGTGTGATGAAGTGAGAAAAGGGAGAAGTATGGCTTGTGTACTTGTTTGTCTCCCATCACTATTCAACACTATTCCACTAACTATTCTAGTTAACTTCTAATCATCTAGTTACACTCCTAACTACTAGTTAGGACTTGGTTATGCATGGCCAACTTGCATGGGATTTAATTTCTCATTCCTTTATTTATCGTAAACGCAATCGTCGTTCCATTCCGATAGATTCCACGTATAACGACTTGTTTCGTAGCGATTTCTTTTATCGCTTATAATACTATAACCAATTCCATTCCTTCTCTTGATCATAGAAACACCTTGATATATTATTTATTTCATGTAGTATTCCCGGTTCTACGCCATTCTTTACGGATACGAAAAAAACGTAGTATAATCGTAAATCTTCGAATTTCGTCGGCTTTTACATTCACTTATTTTCCTCGATAAACAAGAATATGATCTCGGATTCTCAAAATTCCACTATTCATTTTATGATGATCCCCATACGTATTACTTAATCAGCTCAAGTTACTATTCACAAAAGTTTTAAAATATTACAAAAAATCAGGGTTCTTACATGGGTAGTGCATCTTTGGCTCTAACACTCCTTAGCTCTTCAATCTTCTTCAATACTAATCTTCTTGCAGTTACATTAAACCCAAAGTTTTTCTTGAAGGATGAATAGACTTTGATCAACACAGCTTGGCTTTCTTGAAGTATCCTGTGAAGAGGCCACATAATCTCCCTTCCCCCTTTGTACTTGAACACCAACCTTTCAGGTAGGTTTCTGTATGCATCAATTGCCCTTACCTCATCCAGCTCCTCCAGATAAAGGTTTAGAACTGAGAATTCTTTGATGTCACACAAGTACAAGTAGTCTCCCCTGTTGACCTTGGGTTGAGCTTTGACTACTGACTTGGATTTGAGAGGTGACAACTTCACTTTCTTGACTGCCCTTGATTTTGTCCTTCTTGGCTTAATAAGAATTGGCAAGTTGAAGTCAGGAATTGGTAATTTATCCCACTCTATTGGCTCATCCTTTGGCACAATAGGCTCTCCATGTATATTCCTGTAGGGGTCCACCACCCTTATGTCTTCAAACACCACAGAGGGCTTTGATGCTTGAGTTTCAGCTTGAGTGGATTCCTTTAGAAATTGATCTTCCAATTCCTTGTCAACAATATCCAACTTTCTTTTTGTTCTTTTAGCCAGTTCTTTCTTTCTTGGGGATTTCTTCTGTTTTTCAATCTTCTTCTCTGATTCAGTAGCTTGAGATGGTTGAGAGGGAATTTGTTGAGAAGAATTCACAGCCTGTAGCTTGGCCAAGATAGCAAACTGTTCTTTCTTTTGTTTAGACTTCTTTGCATCTAGAGCAGCTTGCCTCTTTTCCTGCTTCAATCTGGATTTTTCTTCTTCCTTTGCATGAGCAAATTGTGGATGTCCAGCTACCACACAAATTTCCTTCCCATTTCTGAATATCTTTGCAATTCTCTTTCTTGAGGCTGAATCAGCTGGATCTTTGTAGAGGAGAATAGATCTTGACAGAAGCTTCTTTTCATCAGGCTTGGGTGTCTCATACACAGAATCCATAGGGTTCTTCAAAGATAACTTTGGATAGTTTGCCCTTGGTTTAAGAATTATCTCAGCCTTTGTAGTCTTGATGCAGGAAGATTGTCCTTTCTCCAGATAGTTCATGCTCATCTCATTCACATTGATTGGCTTGGCATGAGAGTGATGGATGGCTGACTGATCTGGTTCCTTGACTAATTGAAACTTTTTCTGTATTTCCTCATCAATCTTTTTCCAGTTGATCAGAGTCAACTCTCCTTTATCAACATCTTTCAAATTTGCTGTTGCTGCATTTATAAGATCTATACCATCTGCAACTGGTGGCTTGGATATAGTAATTGAAGGTACAATTACTTTGCTGATTTGAACTAGAAGTTTCTCCCCCTCAGTTGGTCCTTTCTCCCCCTTACTTGATTCTCTCTCCCCCTTTTTGTTATCATCAAGTGGAGGAGTTAGGCCTTGTGCTTTAGCCAGTTGCATAAGAAGATTTGTCTGAGTTTGTTGATTTTGAAGAAGTAGAGCCACTGAATTCTCAATAACCTGAACTCTGTTCTCCAGCTTGGCTATCTTCTTGTCAGAATCTGATTCTCTCCTCAATCTTAGTAATAGATCATGCATGGTACCATATGGCATTATTGAATCCAGCTTCTCAGAGTTATATGTCTTTAAGTCAGCTATCTCCTTTTTCAATTCATCCACACTGAGATTCTGTCTTGAGTGTTGGATCTTCATTAAATGTAAAGAGTCTAGGTGAGCTTGAAGAACAGCCTTGGTACCAGCATCTGAAGCTTCCTGAAGGGCCTGCTGAATAGCTATTACTTGTTTCACCAAAGACACCTCAAATTGCCCTGGTGAAAATTCCTTTGCCCATGCCCATTTTGGTAAACTAAAAGCAGAACTTGGGCCTTCAGCTCCCCCTAAGTTCATGCTTCCATCCAAAGAACCAGAGTCATCATCATCAGAATTTACTCCAAATTCTTCAGATGGCTCTCCAGCTTGAGAAGGCATTCTGTTCACAGCAGCTTTATCTCTTTGAAGAGATTCTGTGGTGTGCACTAAATTCAAAGTCTGCTCTGCCTCCACATTGCCCTGAGCAGCCAACAGTTGATAGGCTGAAACAGGGTGAGTAAAAGTGTCAGCATCCAAGGAAATGTTATCAATTACAGCTTTGTAATGTTGCTGAAATTGTCTTTCCTTTTCAACATCATCCACAATCATTGACTCACTAGCAATGGCTGGTTCCATCCTTATTTCTCCAGTACCTGCCTTTCTCTCATATTCTCTCTTTTGTTGCATCAGGGTCTCACCCTGGCTCCCCACCCTCACACCCTCACCTTCACCTACTAAGGTGGGACTCCTCTCACTCACTTTTGGCAATATTGAATGAATGGATTGCTGAGATTCACTCTTTTCCTCTCCTTTTGCCTGGGAGCAACCCAACCTCTCACTCAATGCACTCTCCTCTCTCAGTCCTAAGAGTGATTGTATTACCACCAAATCTTCTGCACTTGAAATTATTGAAGTTTGAAGTTGTGCAGAGACACTCGATGGATAAGTGATATCCGTCGGGTGAGTGGTAAAGCTATCCGACGGATAACTGCTGTTAAGCTTATCCGTCGGGATACAATCACTACTCGACGGATGAGCAATATCCATCGAGAGAGTAGAAATGAATGAGGTGGGAAGAGAAACTATTGTTGATTCTGTGTTGATTGAAGTTATTTGAGGCACATATGTCACAATAGAATCAGAAAGAATTGGCAAGTGATCCAACAAATCATCTAAAAGATGATGCTCACTTGCACTAGATTTTGGCTTCCCCAACAGAGTTAAAGAAGGGGAATCAGGAATTGAAGTGTTTATCATGTCCACTTCCAGTGAGTTAGTTGGTGAGTATTGTGTTTCTGTGGCTTCTATTATGAGAGATTTTGGCTGTGACTCCACATTTATTGGAGCCACATCAATCTAAATTTGAGAAGGTGCAGGGACTGTGTCTTTAGCACCAGTTTGCACTAAGTGTGTGCCCTGTGCATCCCCAGTTGTTTTGGATTTCTTCTTTCTAGTGTAGGTTTGGTGTGAGCTTGTGTCCCTAACCCTCTTGGCCTGTGCTCTTGGATGAGAGCTTTGTTCAATAGCCACATCCTATTAGGAGAATACAGCTAGAAGTGAGCTTTTGTCCTTTTTAAGCACTACAGTTTGTTGGGAAACTGCAGTGTGGCTAGGCTGGGATTCACTCAACTCTCCAACCTTATCCTTGGGGTATCTTTGATGTTCACCCCTTCCCTCACCTATCTTACCCTCCTTCACACTCCCCTCTTTGGTTTTGGTAGATTTTTGAACTGGTACCTTTTGAGAGATACCAGAGGGGGTTTTCTTTGATTTGGATTTAGAAATTGCAGTTGTTTTGGCAGCTTTGGTAGGTAACTGTTTGGTCATTATCACAGTTGCCATAGCTATGCCTGAAGTCAAAGAAATAGAAGAGATTGGAATAGTTGAGGGTTTGGATGAACTTACCTCACTTACCTGAGGTGTCAGCATTACAGGAAAATAGAACATTGGCACATCCTTGTGATGGTTGGCTCTGTTCAAGTCTGCAATGATTCTTCTCTCTTGAACCCAACAAGCTAATTTGTTATTTGGGTTCTCAAGTTCAATCTCTTGACAAAGATGGTTAGCCAAAAGCATAAAAAATCTAGCATAGTAAATATTCTTTCCTCTTTTGGCTAAGTCACCTAGTTTAAAACCTAACTCATACACAACAAGGTCACTGAAATTGTAATATTTGTCTGTAACTAGCATGTATAGCATGTTAAGCATGGAAATGTTCACAGAATCAAAATTACTGATTTTTCCAGAAAAGACTTTAGTTACTACATCACACAAGTAACTCCATTCCTTCCTAAGACCTAGTCTTCTAATTTCACTTAGTTTTGTAGTAGGAAGTGTATAATGAATGGAATTGAGCATATTGACAATATCAGTGTCAGTGTGTGGTGCAGTTATATTATCATCAGGAATCTTGAAACATGCTTTTATGACATCACTATTGATACAGAAATCATTACCTTTGATGGTTAGAGTGATGGTTTTGTCAGTAGAGTTATAGATTGCTGTTGTCCACATCTCCTCAACAACTTCACAATAAATTGTGGGTGATTCCAGCATGGCAAAACTTAACTTGCAGTTGTTCACGAAGTCCATCATCTTATGATAGTCTTCAGATTGCTGAATCCCCTTATTGACCAAGGCAGTGAAGTTGTTCTTCTCATAGATGAACCCAGTCTGTGACATGATCTTAACTACGGGTGCCATTGTTAGAGAAGAAAAGCTTGAAGAGAAAGAAGATTTTTGCTTGAGAGAGAATAAAGTAACACAGTTGAATTTGAGAATGATAAAAGAAAATGATTAGAATGAAATAAGCTTTTATACTTTACTCAAAATCAACTGATAAAAATAATAAAGAGAAGTAAATTACCCAATTGAAATTGTCTAAAATAGCCGTTTTAAAATAAACTGTAAAAACTCCACCCATTATCCGTCGTGTAATGCTTACAAACTATAAGTATACTCGATGGATAATGTTCTGAGAATTAACGGTTAAGATTTAGACACTTCGACGGATGAGGATAAGTTGATATCCGTCGAGCTTTAAAATACTCCAGAAAAGTAATTGATTTTTATTTACAATTTGTATATCGATGGATGACTCAACTCGATGGATAATGGTCATCCGTCGAGATGCAAATTTTGACTTAGCCAAAATTTTCATCCAAGACTAAAAATCAGTTAAATTTCTGGCTACTTTTCAACTTGCAAAATAATTCAGATAAATTCAAGAGTAATTAAGCATACCTAACTCACTTACCAACCTAGAAAAGGTGGATTCATCAAGTGGCTTGGTAAAAATATCTGCAAGTTGCTTCTCACTTGGAACAAAATATAACTCTACAGTACCATTCATTACATGTTCCCTTATGAAATGGTACTTGATGTCTATATGCTTTGTCCTTGAATGTTGCACTGGATTTTCAGTGATGGCAATTGCACTTGTGTTGTCACAGAAAATAGGAATCCTTTCAACTTGCAAACCATAGTCTAGCAATTGATTTTTCATCCATAAAATCTGTGCACAGCAACTGCCAACAGCAATATATTTAGCTTCAGCTGTAGAAGTAGAAACTGAATTTTGCTTTTTACTGAACCAGGACACAAGCTTGTCTCCTAAAAATTGACAGGTTCCTGTTGTGCTTTTTCTATCAATTCTGTAACCTGCATAATCTGCATCTGAATAACCAGTTAGATCAAAGCCAGAATCTCTAGGATACCAAATGCCAAGGTTTGGTGTTCCTTTGAGATATCTGAAGATTCTCTTAATAGCTATCAAATGAGACTCTCTAGGATCAACCTGCAATTTAGCACACAAACATGTAGCAAACATTATATCTGGCCTACTAGCTGTTAAGTACAGAAGTGAGCCAACCATGCCTCTATAACTTGAAATATCCACAGACTTTTCAGTAGTGTTTAGTTCAAGCTTAGTTGCAGTGGCCATGGGAGTTTTTGCAGATGTGCAATCCATTAGATCAAACTTCTTTAAAAGATAAAAAATATATTTAGTTTGACTAATGAATATTCCATCACTAACTTGCTTAACTTGTAAACCAAGAAAGTAAGTTAGTTCTCCCATCATACTCATTTCATACTTGCTTTGCATCAGTTTGGCAAACTTTTTACAAATTTTCTCATCTGTAGAGCCAAAAATAATATCATCTACATAAATTTGAACAAGTATGCTAGAGCCATTCACATTTCTGAAAAATAAAGTTTTATCTACAGTACCTCTTGTGAAGTGATTTTCCAAAAGGACCTTTGATAAAGTGTCATACCAGGCTCTAGGTGCTTGCTTCAGTCCATAAAGTGCTTTCAGTAGATAATAGACATACTCTGGTAAATTTGGATCTTCAAAGCCAGGAGGTTGACTTACATACACTTCTTCCTCCAAATCTCCATTCAGAAAGGCACTTTTGACATCCATTTGATAGACCTTGATATTGGCATGGGCTGCATAGGCTAAGAAGATTCTGATGGCTTCAAGTCTTGCAACAGGAGCAAATGTTTCATCAAAATCTATTCCTTCTTGCTGACAATAGCCTTTAGCAACCAATCTTGCTTTGTTCCTTACTACTATGCCATTTTCATCCATCTTGTTTCTGAATACCCATTTGGTGTCTATTAGATTCTTTCCTGTAGGCTTGGGTACCAGCTTCCATACTTTATTCCTTTCAAATTGGTTTAGCTCCTCCTGCATAGCTAAAATCCAATCAGGATCTAACAAAGCTTCTTCTACCTTCTTTGGTTCTTCCTTAGACAGGAAGCTACTGTATAGACATTCTTCTTGAGTTGCTCTCCTGGTTTGAACTCTGGAAGAAACATCACCAATAATCAGTTCAAAGGGGTGATCTTTTATCCATTTTCTTGGTTGAGGTAGATTAGCCCTAGATGAAGAGACCTCAATGTTGTCTTGATGTGTGATTGAGTTTTGATTGCTAGAAACTCCCCCTGAGTTTATGGATCTTTGATTTGAGATTGGGGTGCTTTCTATGGGTGATCTGCCTTGACTTCCTGCTCCTTTTGATAACCCAACGGATGGTGAATTTTGAGTACCGACGGATGAGGCAGGTTGTCTTCCGACGGATAATACAGATTGCCTTCCGACGGATGAAGCGTTATGTAACTCGACGGATGTTGAGTTTTGTGCTTCATTTGTAGTAGATTTATCTGCATTATCCTTAGACACTGTTTCTTGATCACTCTCATAATCACTTTCATCACTGACCATCTCAACATTGTCGAATTTGAGGCTCTCATGGTAATCTCCATCTATTAGTCCTTCAATCTTTTTATCATCAAACACAACATGTATAGATTCAACAACAATGTTGGTTCTTAGATTATAGACTCTATATGCTTTACCAACAGCATATCCAACAAAAATTCCTTCATCTGCTTTAGCATCAAACTTTCCATTTTGATCAGTTTGATTTATCAGAATATAGCATTTACAGCCAAAGATATGATAAAAGTTCAGAGTTGGCTTCTTGTTCTTGAACAATTGATAAGGTGTCATGCATCTTGCTTGATTAATCAGAGAGATGTTCTGAGTGTAGCGTGCAGTGCTTACAGCTTCAGCCCAGAAGTATGTTGGTAGTTTTGATTCTTCAAGCATTATCCTTGCAGCTTCAATAAGAGATCTATTCTTTCTTTCCACTACTCCATTCTGTTATGGAGTCCTTGCTGCTGAAAACTCATGCAAGATTCCATTTTCCTCACAAAATGCTCTCATGACATAGTTCTTGAACTCAGTTCCATTATCACTCCTTATTCTTCTAACATTGAAATCAAGATGATTGTTAACTTGCCTTATGTGATTGATGATGATTTCACTAGCCTCATCTTTGGACTTTAGGAAATAGGTCCAAGAGAACTTTGAGAAATCATCTACAATTACTAGGCAAAATCTTTTCTTTGAGATTGACAATATATTGACTGGTCCAAACAAATCCATGTGAAGCAGTTGTAGAGGCTCTTCAATTGCTGAATCAAGTTTCTTCCGGAATGATGCTTTAATCTGCTTCCCTTTTTGGCAGGCATCACACATTCCATCCTTTGTAAACTCCACCATAGGAATGCCTCTAACTAGCTCTTTCTTTACCAGCTCATTCATGGTCTTGAAGTTCAAATGAGATAGCTTCTTGTGCCATAGCCAACTTTCATCTTGACTTGCTTTACTAAGAAGACAAGTTACAGATTCTGCTTTAGTTGAGTTGAAGTCAGCTAGATACACATTTCCTCTTCTCACACCAGTGAGAACCACTTTGTTGTTTTGATTATTAATCACAACACAGGTTTCTTTGTTGAAGGTTACTGAGTTGCCTTTATCACAAAGCTGGCTGATACTCAACAGATTGTGTTTGAGACCATCCACTGAGACAACCTCTTCAATTATGACATTGTCCTTTGAAATCAAGCCATATCCCACAATATAACCTTTGCTGTCATCTCCAAAAGTGATACTTGGGCCAGCTCTCTCTTCAAACTCTGTGAGCAGGGTAGAATCACCAGTCATGTGTCTTGAACAACCACTATCCAAGTACCAAAGATTCCTTCCGTTTCCCTGCACACATCAAAATCAAATCAAGTTGATTTTGGTACCCAAGTTTCCTTGGGTCCTGCCTTGTTAGCTTTCTTCTTCTGTTTCTTAGGTCTTAACTCATTTGACTTAGGAATTTCAGATTCTTCCTTAGTCATTTGGGTTGGGCCTTTGAAACCACTAGATGCAACAGAATTATCATGCATGTTATGGCTAACAGGAAATGGCATGCTTGGTGCAAACATGTTATTCCAGTAAGGCATGCTAAATGGCATTTGAGGCATATTGTATGCAGCATAATATGGATTAGGTGCAAATGGCATATTAGCAAAATGTGCATTCATGTTCTGTGTAGGCATATCATTAACAGGCATGGGAGGCATGGCATTCATGTTAGAGAATTGAGGCTGAACAGACATGGGAGTAGGCATGGCAGATTTGCAATTAACAGACAAATGATTTACACTACCACATTTGACACAGATTTTTCTAGGAGCATATTTGTCAGGTGTGTAGTTATTATGTTTGTTAATCTCTACTTTACCATTCCTATTGTTTTTCCTTTTAGTCTCTATTTTTACCTCTATCTTCTCAAGTCTGTCACTTAACTGTTTGACAGTCATGTGACCAACATTAGCCTTCTTTCCTTTCTTGGCTTGACTTGATTCTCCTGAAACAAAGTTCTTGGAAACAGACCCATACTTTTCATTTAGCTTGGTTAATTTGGCTTTGCTAATGGGTTTTCTCACAGCCGACGAATGAGGATTTTTATCATTCGACGGATAACACTTTTTGTTATCCGACAGATAGTTCTCATCATCCGTCGAGTCTACATCTGTCAGCAATCCATCTACCAAAATAGGTTCTAGTTTCTCCTTATTCTTTTTCCAGGCTTCATCACAAAAAGACTCAATTCCTTGAACCTTGGTGATTTGAGCATGAACATCTCTGGATGTTTTCCATGCTTTAATCACCTCCTGTTCACGATCGAGCTGCTTCTTTAAAATTTCTTACTTTTTCAAGAACTCAGTTAATTCCTCCTTGGCAATTCTACACTCAATTTTTAGTTTCTCAAACTCAACAAACTGAGACGCAAGCACATTATTCCTCTCACTCAAAAACAAGTTGTTTTCTTTGATTTTAGCATTTTCTTTAGTGAGGGACTTAAGTGTAACACGCAAATGATACAATTCTGTAGACATGTCATTTATTGCATCATTACACTCAGCTTTAGATAAATGTGCAAGGTTTGTAGTGATTACCTGATTGCTTGAGGAACTTGTCTCTGTTTCATCAGACTTGGCCATAAGGGCTAGATTGACATAGCTGACATCCTCATCTCCATCCAAACCATCAGTTGCCCAGTCATTCTCTTGTGTAATAAAAGCCCTTTCCTTCTGTTTGAGTAGATCAAAGTATTTTTGCTTATAATCCACAGACTCAAATCTTTTCTTACTGGAATCTGACTTTCTACACTCATTTGCAAAATGCCCTGCCAAGCCACATTTGAAACACTTGAATTTTGATTTATCCACCATGTTTCTATTTGGCTTGGCAGCTCCAAAGTTCTTCTTAAACTTGGGCTTGGCAAATCTTCTTGAAAGGAATGCTAGGTGCTCATCAATGTCCTCCATGTCATCTTGACTCAATGAATCTTCACTTTCTGCAGCTAGCCCTTTACCCTTGCTTTCACAGGCCTTTGAAGTTGATTCCACAGCTTCCATCTTCACTTCCTTCTCCTTTTCCAGTTCAGCCACTAGTGCAATGGATCCTCCTTTCTTCTTTCCTCTCTCCATTCTTTCATCCTGCTCTATCTCAAGCTCATAGGTCTTCAGAATGCCATACAGTCTCTCCAAAGTAAACTCCTTATAATCTTGTGAGTTTCTCAATGAGACTGTCATTGGTTTCCATTCCTTTGGAAGAGATCTGAGAAATTTCAGATTGGAGTCTTTAGTCTGATAGACTCTTCCATGCAATTTAAGAGCATTTAGTAGCTTTTGGAATCTACTAAAAATGTCAGTGAGTGACTCACTTTCTTCATTGTGAAAATGCTCATATTGCTGAATCAGGAGCTGCATTTTATTTTCTCTTACTTACTCAGTACCATCACAGATTATCTGTATTGTGTCCCAAACTTCCTTGTGCTCATATTGCTGTATTGTCTTGCAGTTGATGATGTTATCAAACATGTCTGCATCAACACCATTGAACAGAATGTTCATGGCCTTTTTATCTTTCCTGACTTGTTCAATATCAGGATCAGACCATTCATGCATTGGCTTTGGAACAGATGGTTCATTTCCTGTTGCAACTCTCATAGGAACATGAGGGCCTCTTTCTATGCAGTCCACATAGGCCTCATCTTGAGAAAGCATATGAAGATGCATCTTTACCTTCCAATGATGGTAATTATCTTTATCAAGAAAAGGAATCTTGACTCCAACATCTTTCTTGTTCATCTTGCTGAATTGTTTTGATCTTTAAACTCTTTGTAGATTAAGAGCTAGCTCTGATACCAATTGTTAGTCCCTTAACAATATAGCAAGAATTACAGAAGGGGGGTTGAATGGAATTCTTGAACCTTTTTCTTGAAATAAAAATGTTCAACTCGATTATGGATATATTTGTTTTGATTAGCACAATGCGGAATGTAAACTTGAATGAATCAAAACATAAGTAATTAAAAACAAGAGTCTTTAAAAACTTTCTGGTGGATTTAAACAATTCCACCAGAGATATATTTAATATATCGAGAGGACTCTGTGTGCAGAAATGCTCACAGCTGCTTACACAAAATAGAACTGCTAAGAACACAGGAAATGCTAAAGATAGTGCTTACAAAGATTTCTCTGTTGTTGTTTCTTAGCTATCTCAGTTATTTTTCTATTTGCTACTCTCTTGGTTTATATATTACCAAGATTACAAAGTTTAAAGAACTGAACAAATATAAAATCTAACAGTCTTGATCTTTGCTGCTTTTCGTCCTTTATTACCCAGTTAATGGGCTTCCACAGTGTACTTGTATCCAACTCAACGGCTGTGTGTCAGCTTTCACTGTTCAACTGATGTTTGAATCTTGATATGATCATCTGTCGACTTTCAGATCATCTGTCGATGACTTAATTGATCGCATGCGTCATTTCCCAAAGAGGTGTGAATAAATAGAATGATACATATGTTCTGTAATAAGTCTATTTTATTATTAATGTCGACGCATGTAATTTTTTGTTTTGCAGGTTTAATGATAATACCTATTTTGACGATTGTGGTTTTTGTTACGACCGGCATTTTATGTAATATTATTTGTGGATTTGGTATAATATTAAAGTCAAATGAAAATATATTCAATGATTGTACGCTAGTGTGAGTGAAAATTTCTGCATTATAAATTTGCTTTGTGTAGTATATGATTTTTCAAAGCAAGAGTTTATTTAATTTCTTTATTTTTGGATTTATAAGGAATATTCTAAGCTTTGGAAAAATTTTCTTTTAAAAGGTATTTTGTTCACAAATTTTGAAAATGATTTTATAAAGTCTCTAAAAATCCAAGTTATTTTATGGTATAAATTTTATAATTTTTGAACTTGTATTTTATTTTATAAAAATAAATCATTATAAATTTTAGTTGTTATATTTATCGAATTACATGAATAACCTTGCATGCAAACTCTCTTCTATTCAACTAAAGGGCTAAAAAGGACAATTACAACCCCACTAACTCTCATCTTGCTAACCAAATTACTCCTTTGTCCTTGCATGCAAAATGGTCCTAGTATGTGGGAAGGGTAATCTTGTCAATTCTCATTTCCACTCACTTATTTCAATCAATCAAAATCATAAAAACCCAAAGTACAAAGTGTTGTGATCATTCACCCCACTCCACACTCCACCCTCACTCTCTCCTCCCTCCCTCCTCCCTCACCTCTCGGTTTTTCCTCCCTCTCGGCAATCACCATAGTCGAAGCCCCAATCCCCTTTCTTTTCTCCATTCTTTCACTCAAACATCCATCTTATATTCAAGTAATCTTGCTCCCTACATGTTGTCTATATATATTTCAAAGAGTTTTGAGTAGAAAGTTTAAGTTTAAGGGTTACATGTAAAGGTTTTAGTGAAACTCAAAATACAATCTTGATTCTTATGGATTTAAGGTTGTTTTTGAGAGGACTACAAGGAATGGATAAATGCCAAGTCTTGAGAAGGAAACTCTTGATGATTTAATGGCCATTTCCATCCATTTCATTCGGCCATGACCATATGGGAGCCGAATGAATGGTCCTTGAAATCATTCTTGTTGTTTTGATCAATTCTTGCATGTTTATGTGATAATGACTTGAATTTTGTGGTAAAAATTTGATAAAACTCCTTGCATGCTAAGTGATCACCTAGGTATACCTTATGCTAGGCTTGCATGTTAATTTTAAGATGGAATATATGTAGAAAATATGTTGTTTTGGTTTGAAAAACCCGAAGGCATGCATGCATGAGGATTTCTCTTAGAATGTTGTAAGATTTTGATTATTTGGAAAGATTTTGTTAATAAGCCTTAATTTCAGTAGGTATAATGTGTTAATATTGATTTATGCTTCTTGTTGCATGGTAATAATCCGTGATTATCTTTTATAAAAATGCATACCTTGTTGTTTCCAAAGTATGAAGATTTGTAATTTGTGAAGTGTAGATTCTCTTGTTTTACCATAATTGCACCTTAGGTAAGGATGATCTCACCCAAGGTTATTTTGAGAATAAGGGAGTTAGTTCAGTAGATTACCATGTTTGAGTCTTGGTTTGAGTATTGGGTTGTTGGTAGTTAAGTTTGTCAAGACAAAACCTTGGAGAAATGAGAGTTTTAGTTTCTACAGAAAATCAGTTTAGTACCCTGAGGTTTAGAGTGAGTTTTGACCATGTCATTGGTGTGCACTTTGAGGCCCAAGCCACCAGAAGTTAGTATTGGGAGTATATAAAAGGTTTTAGGAGTTGCTTAGAGGTTTGCATGTCATTTGGTTAGGTACACAAGTAGAATAACAAAATCTGTCCAGCATGGGACAGTTTTGTTGCAACTTAGAAATAGGGAGATTTGACCATGTCATGGGTAGGCCCTCATTAGGCCCAATTGGGCCTTAGTTAGAGGGAGTGTCAGAGAAGTTTTTCCAACCATAGTTCATAGGATATGAGTTAGAACCATGTGTTACAAGTTAATTCAAGTCAGGGCATTTTCTGCCCAGAAAAACAGGGGAACCTTGGACTTTTAGCTTAGGCCCAAGAAGGCCCAAGCCAGGCCCTTGAGCCACATCAATCTTGTGAGATGCCCTTAGGTCAGGAGAGTCTTGTGTAAAAGTTTTGAAGGAAAACTTGTAGTTTAAGAGTGTCTAATGCACTCAAGAAACTATAGTTGTCATTCTGAAATTTGCACCAGTGAGCACTTTCACTTATCACATAGTTTTAGAACACTTAGAAGTGAGTATTAGGTCGACCACCATAGTTGTAAGATAGTATAAGGTCATTAGAGAAAAAGGCACAAGTGAGGGTCAATAGGTTTTGGATAGTTTAGGAAAGGCACATCGAGTTAGGAAGCCAAAATTTGAAGACTTTGTCTAGTTTAGCGACCAAGTGACTTAAGTGGTGAGTCGAGATCATCCAAGCCTAGTGTTGCATTATGGCATATATGGTGTTAATATATGATATGTGATTATGTGGCTACGTGTGTATATTTGAAATATAAAGGTGGATATAAATTAAGTGCGTATACGCCTAAGTGCCATCCGTGTTTAATTTCAAGTTATAAATAGGTTAAGTTAGTGAGAATATATTATAATGAGGATTATTATTATTTATGTAGGATCTCGAGACGAGGGAAAACTTGCCATAAAGGTCGAGTGAAGCTCCAGTTGTTACTCCTACCAGTCAGACCAGATCAGCCTATCTCAAGGCAAGTGATTCAACTTGACCTTCGTATTTACTATAAACAGTTCATATATATCGATGCCATTATCCTGAGTCATTTTGATATGTTTAAATCAAGCGTATCTTTCATTTATCTTTGAATTATATAGAAATGCCATGAACCCTCGAGTATGTATTGCAAGTAGTTCAAAAGTCTTTTCATGATAGTTAAATGCCATGATAAAATAAAGAGTTGTTATATTACTTGATTGATCCTCTTAGTTAACATGCTGATGATTCCTAAGTATTGATATCTCATCCTGATACTTGAACCCCTATAGAACCTTACCTTGAACTCTGATAGTCAGAAACTTACCAACATGATTCCTCATTGATTAATACCCTCTTTCCTATCCTAAAGCTTGTCAATTCTGATATATACATACATCCTGAGCTAGAGATCATTACCTTAACACCCATAGTATTCGTGAAGCTTATCTTCTTAATGATTCAACACCTGTACCTTGATGAGAAACCATTGCTTTGAGCCCAGTTTGGCATTACCCCTTCATATTATCCATTAGTCTCACCATATTTTCCTGTCCAAATTCTGACATATGAAAACCTTTCGGTTACCCTAATAGAATAAAGTTTTGTGAATCATGGCCCTGAGATTTGGTACCATACTTCCCGTGTTTCGAGTTGATCTATATTCCCTTAATAAAAATGTTTACTGTTAAAAGAGATTTTGTTACAATTCGGCATCAGCTTTTGAAATAAATAAAATGTGGGTTTTTCAGTCCCAAAGGGGGATAAATGTTTTCTTTGAATAGTGGATCTGGATTGAGACGCGAGTCCTTTCCACACTTATATTAGGCTTAAAAGTTGCCTAAGGGATTCCCGTTAATGTTTTAGAACCCAGCGAGGTTCGGGATTACTTCGCGGCTGATCACCGGCTGTAATCCGTAGCGTCATAAAACGATTTTGATTAAGACATGATTTTAAAATTGTTTTGAAACAAGCAAAATGATGCCATCTCTCATAGTTTATCTCTCGTTATCATTAGTTATGTCTTTCCATTGACCTTCTTAAAAGTATATCTCGATTTATGCTTTGTGTCGTACTGTTAGTACTTGTTGAGCATTTGGCTCACTTCTTGCTTTACCCTAATATTACAGCTAGCAGCTATGGTTAGATTCAAGCAGACTGCCCGTAAGACCTGTGATGCTGATGCTTATGTTCGAGCTCAGGTAGAATAAGTAATAATAGTTGTGTGAGGACTCGGTATTTGTAATCAGATGTAATAGTTGGTAGTGTTGGGCTGTTCCAAACCCTAAACTGTAAGATCTTGGATTTGGTTGTGTATTCTTCTTTTAAAATATTGTAATAACTATATTTATTTTGCTGTTTAAGTTGGGGGTGTGACAGTTTTCCTATTTAAAATAGAGTATAAAGTGAAAAGTTTTTCTTCACATTCAATGTAGTTAATTGGAATACATAAACCACTTTATATTTATACAGAGTTGGAGAACTCCAAGTTTTCCCGCCTTTACATATATAACTGTTGCATTTAGACCTTATCATAATCAGTTATCATTCTAATTCTGCTTCATTACCAAATCACTATCTTCACTACATCATGGCAAACTTTAACATTTTCACCACTGATACTGATATTATGGCTATATTGTTTGTATTCATAATACAAGATCTTGATAGCTTTCACATATTTGGAAAGTTGTTGATGGCCTATTTCACCAAAGCAAGCCGAATCCAAGTTAAAGAGATGTTGCAGAAGCTCAATTGGGATGCTCTATACCAGTACCATAATCATTATCTAGAAGTTAGGCGTGACCAATTCCATGACTTTATATGTTTTGCCATTTCTCTTGAAGTTGAGAAAGCTATGTTTTATAACTCGGTTCGAATGCTTTTCATGCGCAATAATGTGGATCATAATCTTCAAACTCTCTCTTTTCTCTCCGATAATCATTTTCCATCTTATTTTAGTTTTGTGTTTTTAGAGCCGTGTACAGGCCATATGAAAAAGATCAGGTTGTTGAAGAAATGTCTCATATTATTGGAATGGTTGATCTTAAATCGAAGTTAGTATACATTGTTCATTTGCTTGAGAATATGTACTGGTACATATCGGATGTAGACAATTTGCTTCCTCTTTCTAAATTTTGTCCAAATGCAAGAAATAAAGACCCGATAAACAAGATTGAAGGAAATCCTTTTGGTGAACAGCTTTGGTATTCACTTTGTGAGTTGATTGTGAAAAAGAAGTATCGTGAAGAAGGTGAATTTTTTAATGAACGTTTAACCATGTCACACATATGGAATTCAGGTTGTGGTCATTGCAAAGTGCAGTTACTTTTGTTCAAGATTTTGTTTGGTGATGTTTGTGATTGATGTTTTGCAATTTTATTGAATTTAGTACGAAATTGAAACATTTGGTAGTTTAAATTTTGTAATTTCTAGACTTTATGTTGAATGGAATATTATTGTTATTTACTGTTGATCAAACTAAGATGAAGAATGTACTGTAATATATGTGTTTTGAACATGTAAATGAAGTTAATTTGGTATGTAGTCCAAGATAGATTATGGCATAAAATAGTTTGTTACAATAAATAAAGATATGATAGAGATAACAATTATATAATTATAGATTTTGTGATGTCAAAACCACAATTACAAATAGGCAGAATACATAATTGGGCATATTTTGGCCAGAAAATCAATTATGCCATAAGAAGATAACCTTAAAGTTGTTAGATGTGGTCATTTTGTAACAGCAAAGAACTTACGAAATCCCTGAGTCTCCAAATTTGTGGTCATTGAAACCATCATTGTGAAACTATAGTTTTCATGAGTATCATGAGATATTAGTTATAATACAAGTGTAACTTACGTTGGTTTTAAATTTAAACGTGGGTTATTATATGCACTTTCATTAAACCGCAACTACATATGTGCAATTCATAGGCCATGAATTGATACTATGATTAGTTAAGTACCTTAATGAAATCACCCAAAGAATAAATACATAAGCCCAATGCTATCTTTAGTCGATAATTATCAAAAATTATAACAATTCAGTAATACCAAACATGGCTAATGCCATGTTTGCAATGATACGTCTTAAAGTGAAATCCATGCCAAAACAATTGGCGACTGTATCAACATTACATTTCTTTGTTGAAAGCATAAGTTAAAAACATTGGAATATCAGCAAAATGTTTTCACTCGAATTCATCTCCATTCCATTATTCTCGAACTAATATCCCTGGACGTTCTCTGCATCAAGAAAAAGAACATTTGTATCTTTAAATGTGTGTATTCAAATGGAGGTAAACAATCAGTTCAGTATAAACCAAAAATAGTTTATGTAAGTTCAGCAATGATCGTTAATTAATATGACCATACTGTATAACAGAGTTTTTATTATTAGAGTTATCACCAGGCTTTGGGGTCTGATGTGCAAACATCCTTTGCACTCCATATTTGTCAAAAATGACAGCATCAAACCGACCAGCTTCCCAGTTGGTGAACACAATAAAATCTCCCAGGTTGAGTTGAATATATGCTGGAATTTTATAGAGACCAAAGAACCTTTTGTCATATTTGAAAAAATAACTTGTAAACACTGTATCCAAAGGGAAACAGTAGAGAACAACATCGGGAATATGCTTGCCAAAGCGTGCCACGAAAGAATGTGGAATATCCTGCATCAAAAGTTAAAACATATTTATCCTATGTGTTTCTATTATGTAAATAGAAAGTTTTGTCCGATTAAAGCATTTTACAAGTTTATAAGAAAATAACTTACAACTAAGCCATCATAGATTGTATTCTCATTAGCTTCAACTAAAATTTTCCATCCAGCTCCAGCAATATTGGCTGATCATGTTTATAAAAAGTATAATTACAATCGTGACTTAAAATAATGCAATGTTTAGCCATATAGTGAAGAGCAGATTAGAGTTTTACCTCGCTTGGCCACATAGAAATTCGGTTTTTCTGGTATGATATACTTTATTTCACATCCCGTCTTATCAAAAATGTGACCCCGAAAATTTCCTTCACCTTTGTAGCAGAGAAGAAGTTTACAACCAATGCCTTTTTTTAACAAATTGTTGAGTTCCCCAACTCCAGTTAAGCTTTCCCTGTCTTTCTCATAAGAGAATTGTAGATGTTGGCCATTTGGTAGCATTATTAATCCATTACCAGGAAGATTTTCACCATATATAGAAACAATGGAGAGTGGTAATTTCTGAAGGCATAAGCAAATACTTATTCATTTACTCAATTATGATAGTCAGTACATGTATTGGGATAATTGAGTAAGTTATTTACCAATTCATCCATGAGAGGTTGCGTTGTGGCATCAACCTGAATGGTGAATGCTGGAATGTTAACATGCTCACAGTTTTGCTGCTGAAATGAAATAATATACATAAGTGTAAATAACAACAACAAATTATTAAGTCTAATTGGCCAATTACCGAGACCTGTGCAATGCAACAATTGTAATGTTATTGTTTTTTGGCTTCTAATCCAAGCGTGATCATTTTGTTAATGGATTACAGAATATTGAAGTAGCTCTTGCTACTGTGAATCAGGTCAGATGCAAGGTCCAGGCGCAATGCTAAACATCTCTTAATACAATCATGACATATACTATTACAAATCTATATAGCAGAGTTGGATATCTATAATGAATGTCCCAGTAGTAAACCAATATAACCAAAATCACAAAGAGCTACTACTGTATCCTTCAATTAGGAATGTGATGAAACGTTTCTACTCTATCATTCAATTAGGAACGTGATGATTCAATATCATTCAGGTTGATGCCACAATGTAACCTCTTATAAGTATAATTAGCAAATATAAATTATTAAGCCTAATTGGCCAATTACCAAGACCTGTGCAATGCAACAATTGTAATTTTATCATTTTTTTGGCTTCTAATCCAAGGACACTCATTTTGTTAATGGATTACAGGATATTGTAGTAGCTCTTGCTACTGTGAATCAGGTCAGATGCAAAGTCCAGGCGCAATGCTAAACATCTTTTAATACAATCATGGAAGATACTATTACAAATCAATATAGTAGAGTTGAATATCTATAATGACTGTCCCAGTAGTAAACCAATATAACCAAAATCACAACATACACTGCTAGCCAAAACAAATTAATACTACCAACGACATACTTAAAAGAATTGGATTAATTTTTCACCATATAAGTCAACATACAATATGACAATACTATATGAAAAAATACCCAATATTAATCAATACATAATGTTATCACGAGATTACATTATCAATCCTAAACTAATCTTAATAACTATTTTCATAGAATCAAAAATGTAGGTTATTCACTATACTTATTTGTATATAAACATGAGCATGATTAAACAAATCGAAGACAGTAAACATCTATTGGATATTAATATTGAATCATCACGTTCCTAATTGAAGGATAGAGTAGAAACATACCTCCATGACAACTGTTGAATGATCAGATGGAAAAGTTTTCAGCCGATGCTCCGTGCAGAGTTGGATTGCGGTTTAGTTGTAGTATTCCCTTTGAATGGGGCTTTGGATGCAAGGGTTTATTTTGATCAAGATACCAAAAACTATTGAACCACTAAAAAGTCAAACAACACGCATCTCTATGTGTAATTATGATTTGTGTTTAATTAGTTGGAAAGATGTAATAAAAGAATTATAAGTTATTACATAATTATGAATATTAAGTAAGATTACATAATTTAGTTACATAATTATAAATATGTTAAAAATTTAAAAATAACATCTAAAAGAGCAAGTAAATATTATTTATCTACTAATAAAAAAACATTTATTATTTTTAGAATAATATGTTGCAATCTTATCATAGAAGTTAATAATTCGTGAATTATTTTTCCCAATAAGTTTATTTGAAGAAATATGTCCTTATTACGGATTATAAACAATACTATTTATTCTAGATTTTTAATTTCGCAATATTATGTTATTAAATTTTAAGTTTTGTATTTTACGCCATTATATCTTCACAATACACAGTTCAAATAACCAGAATTCGTAATAGAGTATTATGTGTCATTTTGTTATACATGTTCAGTCATCTCCCATGCTAAAAATATAATTGATATTTTTTTATTCTTTATCGGATTATATATCTTTTTGCAATAAGATGTTTTGTAAGTGTAATTTGATTAAAAATAATAATAGACGTCTAATACAAACATATATATTTCAATTAATTATTGATCAACAAATTATTTTGAACTAAAATATTGTTATCAAATGTTTGTACATATTTTTTTTATCGTAGGTATCCCGCAGCCGCTACCCTTCGGGTGCGCACTGGGTAAACCTTACGGGCTCATGTAATAGCCGGCAAACCACGTGAATGAAGTTAAAGCGTATTTAAGCGGCAGACTCTTAAGTTTTCCTCCCTTGGGATTCGATGTAAACTATATTTTGCAAAAAATTTGAGAATTAATATGCTCTTAATACTGATTACAAACATTACTACTTATTCGAGCTAATTAATATGCAGAATAATTTTTCAGGCGAAGTTTTAACTTTTGTTTTCTACGCCATAATATCATCGCAATATTATGCCCATATAAGAATAACAAAAAACTATTGTTCTTTTTAGAACAATATACTGCAATCTTAACATAGAAGTTGACAATTCCTGTTTTTTTTTACAAAAAAGTTTATTTGACTGAATATGCCCGTATTACGGATTAAAAATATTACTATTTATTCGAGATTTTTAATTTCTTAATATTCTATTATTAAGTTTTAAATTTTGTATTTTACGGCATAATATTCTCACAATACACATTACTAAGGGCCTTTGACTTTAATAGATTATTATGTGTCCTTTTGTTATATATGTTCACTCATCTTCCCATGCTAAATATGCAATAGCTTCCAATATACAATTGATATTGTTTTCTTTATTTGGAGCCGGATTATATATATTTTTGCAATTTGATTTTTTCTAATTGTAATCGGATTAAAAAAATAATATACGTCTAAGACAAACGTAGATATTTCAATTAATTATTGATCAACAAAATATTTTGAAATGAAATATTGTTATAAAATTTTGGTACATATTAAACTGTCAACTGTGTATTTTTTAAGATTTAATATGCTCTTACTACGGATTACAGACATTACTGCTTATTCGAGCTAATTAATATGTAGAATAATTTTTCTTACGAAGTTTTAACTTTTGTATTTCACGCTATAATATCATCACAATACAAATTACAAATAACCATTGACTTTAATAGACATGCATAATATGAAATTATTAATAAATTAAAATGTGTAATCGGATTACTTACGTGTTCACTGTATGTGTATATGAATATGATATGTTATATTGTAATAATAAATTTCTCATATCTACTGAATTCATTCGCTTAGCTTTGTTTACGTCAATCATTTTGTTGGTAAAATAATATTCTTGACATATTTGCATTAGTAATTACCAAGTTATAAATCAATGTATCATTATGCTTTCGATCAAATCTATAAAATGAATTGATTAAGCCTTCTATTATGAACATCTAAGGTTGAAAAATATATTGTATGTGTACTTGATACTAATTAATTATGAAAGATTTTAGGTCTACTTTACACTTAATTCCTTTTTTTTCAATAATAGGACAATGATATTCAATAATCGTCAATCATTATGTTCACGATTCTGTGCAACAACTAATAATTTGATTTATAAAATCATGTAAAGAAAATTAACAATTAAAATATACATATTTTGGTACAATAAAAATATCAAGAAGTATCATTTCTCACTCCATGATTGACTTTATATATTTCAGAGTAACTAGCTTCATTCGATATTAATAGCATGGCATATCACATATAACAACTTTGGCGGCATAAAACATGTAATCTGATCATATCTCTAAATTAAAGTTGTAGATATGCATCTAAATCTTTTTCATAGCATTTTTTTTTAATTCTGATATTTTCATAGTTGTTCCTGTATTATAACTCAGAGCTGCAGAAGAAACGTTGCATACCACATCTTGCAAGCATCATGGGTTAATATTCTGCATACATTTTGTATTACATGGTGAACGATTATGAATTCTGGAGTTTACTACTGTATTCTCTTTTAATATATATTTCAAAATTCAATTCTTTCAGCTCCAGTTATAGTTCATTCGCTAACTTTACTGGACATTTACAGCTGAAACTTGAGGATACGAGTTCGAGTCACAAGATTGTGGCATACTAATAATATAGAAGGAGTCTTTGTTGGATGTAATTTGATTCTTTTGGACCCTCGGGTAAGTAATGTTTAAAACAGATCGTTTTACGTTGTCACTTTTATAGTTTTGAGTATACAATTGTAACCTACATGTTTTCCTGTTTGTAAGAATGATCATATGCAGGCTTTTGTTAGAGCTGATATATGGAACTCTTTTAACAACACTATTGTTGAGGGTCAGATGTATGAAATAACAAATTTTATTACTACCCGCGTATCTGGTATCTTGAGGTCTGTTCGTTCTGCGCTAAAAATTATTTTCACACCTTTAACCACAGTCCAAACTATGTATCCAAATGACTTATACCAAATTTTCATAGAGAGGCACAATTTTGAATTTGTCAGTTTACCTCAGTTGGCTATAAATCCTGAATCTTATGCTCTCGATAGAACATTCGCCATAGGTATCAATAAATTTCATATGCTTTATACTAACACAACAATATAAAAAGTCCATTTGTTTTAATTATATGACATTGTTCTTTATCAGATATCATTGGAGTTGTTGCTGATCTCCAGCCAAGGGTGAACATTGAGACAATTTTTGGAGCTCAGCCTCTTATACGATTCAATGTTACTCAAGGACCAGAGTAAGAATTAAGTTACACGTTTCAAAAATTTATTGAATTAATGTATCTACTTAAATTTAATTTTTTTCGTTCCTATGTGTTTTGTTACAAGGGTTTCTTTTAAAGTGGATATATTGGGTGCATTGACTGAAAGTATGATTTCACTGTATGAAGATGGGGAAGAGACACCGATCATTATTGTTCTGTCAAGTGCCAAAGTTATCCTGTACAAAGGTAAAATTTATGGAGTTAGGATAGTTTATTATATTATTTAGTTAAGCAAGTACATTGTACGTTTGTAACATGTTTGTTTTGGTTGTAAGGCATCGCTATTATCACTAATACTCCAGCCTCCAAATTCTATATTAACCCGGGAGTTTAGGAGGTTTTTAACTTTAGGCATTGGTATGTGTTAAAAAATTCAAATAAAACTTTGTACTTTAACTATTTTTGGGTATAAATGTCTTAATACATTTAATTGTATTACATGTTTGAGGGAATGGGATATGATGGTGCCGATAGTGATTGATGAATAAAATAAGGTTAATATATAGCATTCGTTTGCGAAATAATGTACTTATTAAACACGAGTTAGTAAATATATGAAATTATGAAATTAAATATTGTAACTTATTTATTACTTTTTCCATTACAGGAGGAAAGATTTTAAGGTGATTTTTGATATCTGGAAATAGAATGCATCGCATGGATGTCGCATCAAAGAAAACTTTTTATTTCAATCAGAATTCTCGTTAAGGATATCTAAATAAGTTTTAGAGACAAGTCAATTTTTATGTGTAGTTCTGTTTTGTTGCAAAACTTAAAAATTTTTGTTGGTTTTTTAGATGGTTTGAATGTACACCCTTAACGATTTCTGTTTATTGGACAACTTCATTTGCCTTATTATCATCCTGTGCATTTTCAGCTTTTTGTACTACATCTTCTATATCCAAATCAGCTGGCTCTTCATTCTTCGCATGACTATCAAACACAACATGTTTGTTCTGTGTTTAACTATTTAAATGGATTTCTCAAATCCCTAATTGTAACATTTGATGCTAAATATTCTATCAACGTTTAACTGTATAAATGTAGTACATGTTTTTAGATATTGTTGAATGAAAATCATTGGATACGAGATACATACCAAAGCGGACTTACGTTTGTTTGGATCCTATTTTGGTAATTTGAGTACAAAAAATGGTAACATTAAATTGACGAAATAAAAAGTCTAAGTAAAATTAAAAGAAAAATATTCGTCATATTTTGTCTTAATTATCGTACATGTTAAGCTTTTTATTTTTGCAATAGATGTTTAGTAGGAGATCAGTACTGAAAATATTGTACTAGACGACATAGCATAATTTTAGGGTCATATACATTGTTATACCACGTTAACTTATTCTAATTATTTTCAGAATATTGGATTACTTATACATAACCCAAATCCTAACAAACTCATATGTAAATATATCGCCAACTGGATTAACATCAATCATGTACCTAAATCCATGGTTGACATACTAATCCTCTTACATATATGGTTAACTTATATTCTATGAGTGTTTAATTTGTGTAGCCCTTTAATAATCATTTGGTTGTTGTTAATCTTTTTCATGGCTGACATGGAAAATAATCTTGCATCAGTTGATAGCACTAGGACTGATTGAAGGGTTCGTGTACGTATTACTCGAATGTGGCCTTCATTTTCTCACATTCAACAATTTCGAGGTGTTAATCTAATTTTTCTTGATTCTGAGGTAATGTCGTTCACTTTATAAAGTAGTAGTATATGAACAATATTTATATAGAAGATTTTCTTAATGAGGCAATGTTATGCAGGATTGTCATATCTTTTCATTTGTGAATCGTGTGATTTGGCATGATGTTAGCAATATCATACTTGAAGGAAATGCATATGATATTCACAACTTTATAGTAATGGAGCCTGCTAGACTTTTGAGACCTGTATCTTCTGATAAGATTATTTTTTTCGCACATGATACCATTGTCCATCCGGTTCCTTTTAAAGTAAATTCCATTTCAAGGCACAAGTTTGAACTGAAGACTATTCCTGAGATTTCTGAACTTGCAATGTCACTTTCTGAACATGTGCCCCCTGTACATGCTATAGGTATTTTTGTATCTTATCACACAATTGTATTTATTTTAAATGATCCTTTAAAAATTCTAATTATATGATATTGCAGAGATATTGTTGGAATGGTTCAAAATATTGAACCAGTAAAGGAAGTTTATACACGATTTACTGAGAAAAAGTTTCTTCATTTTGAGTTATTTGATGGCAGGTAAGTCCATCATTTCACTATTAGATGTAGTTTCGATCAGTGTTTTCCAATGTTGATATGATTGTCTATCTTTGTTTCCATATCAGCAACGTGGTTAAGATTTGTGTTTGGGATCAATTTACTGATGATGTAGCTAATGCGCTAGAAGGAAATGTTGTGTATCCTCCAATAATGATCTTGACAACAATGAGGCCACTAATCCATAATGGTTCCATTTACTTTCAATCTACATATCTTTACTACAAACTATAATTTTTTTTCATGGTGTAAACTAAAGATTATTGGTATACTGTGTTTAATATGTTCGCTGCAGATAAGAAATTCATCATGTTCACAGATTTATTTCAATATCAATCATCCGACTGTTGAAGTGTTGAGGCAAAGGTATAAACACTTTCTGCGTAATGTAAATTATTACTATTGGGAGAGATATAAACATGATTGAGTTGTATAAACTCTGATGAACATGCTATGTACTATTGTGTTTACAGGATACTTGGTGGAGCAGTCTAAATAAACTACTTTTGGTGTGAAGTCTTCCTTACGCATTTGCATTCAAGTTATTGATAATAAGTTTTAGGCATATTGTATTCTGGAATGTCTTCTATTTTGCATTACATTTGAGTTTTTATCATTTCAAAGATTATTGTTTTCAGATTTCAGTATTCAGCCAAACTTTCTCTTATGAATTGAAATTAATTTTAATGTAGACTCATATGAATGTTTTACTCATCTAATCATTTGTTATATGTCATTGACGAAATCAATGTTTACTTATGACATGTAAATATAATTTTACATCTTCCTATTACAAATGGGAATACTATAAAAAAATAAATGAGACTCTTTTACATGTACATTGGAAGACAATGATGTAATTTGAATTTAGATCACAATAATGTTCACTTTGATCCAATAATCTTACAAACACATTTTGTAGAATAACATTGTTACTAATTTATAGTAAAGTTGATCACACAATAACATACTAACATTTTTCTAATAATCTACTGAAATATGAATCATATATTGCGACTATAATCATCCATTAATATGCGAATTCTACTGATTGCTTCAATCAACTTATCAGCCTGACCATTCAAATTAGCAAGATGTTCCTTCCACCCATCGCCAAACTTTTAAAAGCCATTCATCATTTCTGCAGCGTTTAGTTTCAAGGTTGTCTCATGACCACGCAGAGAGGTGGACGTATCGCCTAGGAATCTGAGTGGATTTCTCATATAAGATGGAGGAATTTGGTCACTGCTTTGGGATGATTCTCCACATTTTTTATTTGATCCATTCTGCAAAATATCTTCTATGTTGCTGTAAAGGAGAGAGATAAAATTATTAAGCACAAGTCCAGATATTGGTAAGGCATGAAAACAAATAGACATGTAAAGAATACTTTAACTGTTCCTGGAGGCCAACCGAACGAGCAAACAAATCAGATTGCCTACTTTCCATGGATGCATACAACTCTGAGAAGAAAATATTTGCATCTTCCAAATCAGTGTTGAAATCTGCGCAAGTGACAACCAATTTGTTCAATTCTTCCATTACCACATTTTAATCCCTGACCATCGTTTCCTCTTTGCACTGCGTGAAGTCATTTTTGACGCTATATAAGAGAAAATGTAAGAGAGGGTGTTTCTATTAATGTGATTATATGTGTGAGGTCATGTACTTAGATTTTATGTTTACTTAATAGTTATTTGATTTTATGATATGAAGAACATGCATGGATGAATGAAATTAGATTCGAACAATTACTTAATCACTCATCACTAATATTCAACAAACTTTAAGATATACACAGAAGTATCATATGTAATATCATATGCGAAAAAAAAATCAATGATGTAAGGGTGCATATAGAGGAGGAAGTAACAAAATGGACCCGGTGAATAACAATAATACCTTCATTTTTTATTCAAGTGATAGTTACTTTGTAGTTGTAGTAAAAAAAATAACTGAAACTTTTTGGTGCCTGATAAAAGAATAGGAGATGTGTCAATTGTATTTCAATTTGGCCACAATTTGGTATCCATACAATTTTTTCATAAAATTAAACCACATTAAGTAATTCATACTATTGTCTAATTTTTGAAACTTTTATTTTTCTCTTATATATTAGCAACAAAAAAATAAAACTAACATCATATCGCAACTATTCGTGGCAATATTATTTGAGATACTTTTATCTAAACTCAACATCATGATTTCCAGCGAAAAATAAAATATTCAAATTATAAAAAGAAATGGTAAAATAATTTATTTGGTGCTAATCATAAAAAATAATAAAATTAATTTTTTTTACTAGCACGCGTAACGCGCGGGGAAAGGTCCCTAGTAAATAACAAGGGTGCCCGTTTTAATTATTTATTGGAATATTTAAAAGGGTAGGGCTGGGTAGAAAAATGATCACATCTAACCCATATGTTTCAAATAGTACGAAGATAACTTTAACCCTTTAAATATATAGTTGCCAAATGCGTAATCAGACGCGTTAATACTTCAAGGGGTGTGGTCCCTGACAAACTAGTGTGAGGGAACTAATTTGTGACAAACGTTCTTTTCACCGTTGAATCATTAGTCGAATGGCCATTATTAAAAGTAAGGTTTACGAGGTACCGCGATCTTTATACGCGGTTGGGTAAGTAATTCTCACTGCTGCAATCTGTGTGCATGTACATGTGTCTAACTAGGTTTGGAATAAAATTATTCAATGCACAACAATAAAAATCAATTCACAAAAATTTTATATTTCATTATTAAAATTCAAAACTAAGCCAACAACATTTTAATTTAAAATGAAAAAATAATTGAACATTTTGAAATCTAACATAAGAAAATAAGGATTGTTGGTAATGTATAATTAAACAAAATTGGGCGTGACTTTACTTTTTAGACAGTTTGGAACGAATGGTGCCCTGGTGTTTAAGTTAGAAAAGAAAAGGTTTAGATTTTATTGTTTAAATTGATATTTACAACTTAAACTTAAATATTAATTTTTTTTGTAGTAATTGTTTATATTTTTAAATTAATATTAAACTTCTTTATGATAGAAAATAAGTTTCAATATTTTAAATGATTTTTAAGTAATTTAAAAATAATATAATATATTAAGTATATATTATAAAAAAACATAATATAATTTTTTAGATTTTTAAAATAATTTTATAATTTATAAAAATACATTCGAAATTTCAAACATACCCATGCATACCTAAAACCACATGTGCACTTATGGCGTTACTGGGAAGAGGCACCAGATGCTAACAAAGACCGCGGTACGTAGTAAACCTTATTTCTAATCTTAAACGTTCAATCGATGATTGAAGGGATGAAAGATCGGTTGTTACAGATTTGCTCCATGGCAAACCTTTGCTAGGGAACAGACCCCATACTCTTCAATTCCCATATGTCGAACCATTTTTATATCTTAACAGTTGACACACTCTTTTTTTTTCAAAATTAATCATACATTTAAATGGTACAGACAACCGGACGCTTATTATTCGTGACATGTTACGTTTTTAACAATTATTTTTAACTTAATATTATTAAATTAAAGGTATATTGTAATTTTAACAATTTTTAATCTTTTTGGGTTCACTAATTCTCTTTTGTATTTTAGAAATATTTAAAAATTGAATAAAAGACAATTAATTTAACAATTTTGAACATTTTATTGTTCATCAATCCTATTTTGAATTTTAGAAATATTAAAAAAGAATTAGTAAAAGGTACACCGGCTTAGGATTTAGGATTTAGGGTTTAGGGGGCCAAAACCATAAACCCTAATTTAATCTAAGGTTTACGGAACTAAACCTTATTAACTAAACTCTTATTTAAATCTTGAACCCTAATTTAATATTTTTTAATAATTTAGGGTAAAAAAATTTCATTTGGGATTTTAAAAATATTAAAAATTGAATAAAAGATACATCGATTAAGGATTTTGGGCCTTAAACCCTGACCTTACTTTAAGTATAAAAACTAAATTAAATAATTTTTCGTATTTTAGAGATAAATAGGGTCATATAAGACCAACACCCTTGTTTTTCATAATACCCCAACCCCATTTGCATAATACCTCAGAACGCCACAACACGAAATGCGTAATGTCTTACAAATATTAAAAAAAGTAAAAATATCTACCCATTATACAAATAATAAATACACATTAGATTTTACTCCAGATCCATATGCGTAATTGGTTTTGAGGGAAAAAAAGTTGAACAAGTTACATTACCATTAAATGCATATTAGGATTTACTCTTCTGTCTGATGCTTAAGTGTAACCCAGCCACTAAAGTTGGCCATATAATGAGAACCAGCTATTTTCGTTAATGTTATATGCAAAATGGGTCATATTCGTATTTCACCCAGTAAACTATCCCAAAAATATTTTTCATTTTTTTTACAAATAATGTGAATGACACATGTTTGACTTTTGGTTTGTGAGCGCATATTTAACGCACGCGGGATCCCATAATATAATTATGAAAGTAACCGGCTACCCATGTGACACATCATATTTGAAAAAAAATTGTGAGAAAATTTGGGGTCTCTGTCATTTTACTATTTAAAAATGTAACTTTTTATCATGAATATGAATATGAAATAACCGTAACTTTTTTAAAAAAAAAGCAGGAAATAGGGATTTTATAGGCTTTAGAATTATTTAATGTTGGTCAGACACAGTGCTCCAAGAAGGGTTGATGACGTGTCTCAGATATTTTTTTAAATGAATCTTGGATGACATGCGATGTCAATTTTAAGGTAACATCTCTCAATATTTTCGTGACTAATAAAAAAATATCTTTTCTGATTCTTATTTGGTAATGACTGCGAAATTTGACGTGCGATATTTTTTTAAGTTACGATTCTTTAAAAAGTTGGGTCATTAGTCTTTATAAATACGTGGAACGTAGTAGGGATGGAATGGTAAATATGATAATTTCAAGTTGTTTGAAAAAATGTGAAAGCTCTAAATTCCTATAAAGGTTAAGAATGTATTATATCCAATTTTCTACCTACTAGACATGTAAAGGTTAGTGCAATTTTTCTTTCGTGTCAGTCCTATAGAGACCCAATATCACATTGTTTGGTTGAATATTCTTTTGCTCGCTCATGTTGGTTTCAGGTGGATTCTTGGATAAATATTAGTGGATCAGGTTTTTTTTACAAATTGTTATAAGATAAAATGAAATTATTTGATAATGAAGAAACAGTATAACAATGGTATGTTGAACTTTATGGCAAGTGCGTAATAATCTTATTTGGAACAATAAAAGAACATGCATGGATGCAGTAATTCTTGTAGCAAATAGCTCTTTTATCATTGAAAAAGAGCTCAAGATAGAAATATGGTCCAAAATACAACTTTTTTAACATGTGAAAATGATTGTGCTAAATGGATTAAATCAATATAAGATGTGATAAAAATTAATGTTGATGCAGCCTTGGTTTATGAGGCAGAAATATATAGTATTTTATGCGTTGATTGTGATAATACATGAATCATTTTGGAGGCAATAACATGTTATCGTGCATGACTTATGGCTCTAGAGGTGGATGAAGCGATAAGGTGAGAGATGTCTTGAGATGGACGAAGAAGAAGTTATAGCGGAGTGTTGCGGTTGAGACAAATAATCTTATAAATATTGCAGTCCAATCATAGTCATTTGGTCTATGCAGTGTCTTAGCTTGGGAATGTAATTAGTAAATGTAAGAGTTTATTTAGTCATAAGCTCTTTGTTATTTTTTTGACGTTATGCTAATAGTGTTGTTCATTTATTCATTGGAGCTTCCTTTTGCGCCACTATCGTATTATTAATAATGAATATACTCTCCTGAATTTTGTGATGTAATCGTGAATGATTGCTAGTAATGAAACTTTACTTTTTAAAAAAATAAATTAATTAATTAAAATGATACGATAGGACAACAACTAAAAATTTTGATTTGATAAAAATTTGAAGTGTGATATAATTAAACGGTGAAATTTAAAATCATTATTAAAATACATATACGAGTCTTTTATAACGAAAAAGATTGTTTTATTAACTTACTAAATCAAACTGCAAAACATTCATAACATCAATAGTGACATCACCCCTATCGAAAAGGCGATGTGGGAAATAATATGACACTGTTGCTAGTTCATGAGTAGTCATATTAGCATACTGTTTCAATAAAAAAATGTCTTTAACTTTCAGAAATACCCGAATGGAGACATCATTTCAACTTTACTTCAAATGGCATGCACAACTACCAAATAGTCAGACTCAACCAAAATCATCTGGCAGTTCTTCATTTTGATTCTGAACAATGCCATAACCTCTTGCGATTATGAAGAAACTTCCCATGTTGTACGTAATATCAAAATTTGGTGCATGAGGTGAGGGTTATTACTAACTTGACATACACTATTATAGTTGAGATTATTGGATTTTAGATCATTTAGTTATATTCATATAGTTGCATATTACGTGTGTTAGATGGATTTTGTGGGTACATTCACTATAGGCCCTCACGAGACCTTACTCCTCCACCAGGGCTACCTTGGGTTTAATGGGCTTGTTGCATATGCCAAATGCAACCGTGATCACCTTACGAGATATGTCTAAAATATAATGGCTGCATTTGGCATATGCAACAAGCCCTTTAAACCCCAAGGTAGCCCTAGTCGACGAGTAAGGTCTCGTGAGGGCCTATAGTGAATGTACCCACAAAATCCATCTAACCCATATTATATGCAACTACATGAATACACCTAAATGACTAACGATACAAAAGATAAAAAAATTAACAGTTTATGCCAAGTCAGATATAACCCCCAACTCATACACCAAGTTTAGACATATCAAGCTCACACACAATATCGCCATATAGACACAAATACATAGTGCGCATGTGTGCTTAGCTTAACAATACGCTCTCTAATGGACCAAGAACAAAGACATACACGTTTTAACAAGTTAAGTCATGCGAGTTAATAGCCCCAAGTTGAGTATTAAAATCGATCTTAAACACTTCATTACTTAGCACTAGCCATCGTTCATGTTTAACAAGAGATTTCCATGTATTTCTTTATTTCTATAACACTACTACTATATACACATATATTTTTTTACTGCTCGGTCTAAGGTTGGGTGACTCCTCAGTGTAAGTGACTTACAACATCCATCAGACTTTGCCAATCATATTATACACCCATATATATATAATGGTTTATTTAACTATGCAATGGTTGAGATCCCTAAAGATTTATGCACTAATAACCATTTAGCGAGGTTTGGATCAACAATCCTAAATTATAAAAGGCTTTAGGTTACTAGGCACGAAGTCCCCTCAGACTTAATTACTCGAGTATTAATGAGCTCAACCTAGTCAATCATACCATAATTTTTAACGTGTACTTTATTGTTACTATTCGTAAATCTATTCTATTTCACATCTAATTTTTTTTTGTTTTTTTATAAAGACATATACACCCCACTATTTTCCCCAAACATAAGCGTTTACGTACTAAGCTCAAAAGAGAATAGTCAAAATTTTAATCATCAACAAATGGCTACCCCTCAAAAAACAAGCATATCTAAGTCTCAGTTTAAGAGCATGATAAGTGTGTGTTAAGAAATAAACTCTGCACAACTGACACTACGCATGCAATGTCTTTAGCATGTGATCGTAGCAAGACTTAGTCAAAAATAAGTACACATAATATCATCATAGGTCACCAACTTGGACTACTACTAATTTGAGATCATGTTATGCTTACAATGCAATGCAACTAACATATATATAACTATATGATCCAATACAATCTATATGATTTCTTTTATTATTTTTTATATATAATACAACTAATGAAAACACATCCCTACACTTAAATGAGTCAATGTCTTCATGCCACGCTAAACTAATAATTCTACAATATAAAAGAATAAAATAAATGCTCCCCTATGTATATGCTTGAAGTATCGTGATCCACGACTTGTTCAATGTTGGCCATATAAAATTACAACGCTTCTTTTGTTGATGTAATTATATTGCAAGAGCATGCTAATCAACTGCACGAGCATGCCACTTCAGTGCGTGATCTGGTCAGTGGCTTATGTGAGCATGTTAAACCCTTAAAAATTAGTCGTAAGTTTCTTGTATAGCTGCATGATCATGCCAAAAAGTTGCGTGACCATGCCAAATTGTAAAAAACAAGCCAAGGGTGTTCTTTATGCTGCATGACCATGCCGCAATTGCGCGATCATGCCAAATTTAGAGAAATAATCCGAGAAGTCTTGGCTTCTACTGCATGAGCATGTTGGACACCCTGCGCGATCATGCTTGTTAGGTCACACAACACTGTTGAAGGGGGTTGAATACAGTGTTTAATACAATCAAATCGATTTCGAACACAAGTAACAGTAAACAGATATATTCAATATAATAAACTCTGTTATAATGGAACTGTTCTCTCTCAGTGATGAACAAATATCACGAGAGCTGCTAGGTTACAATGTATGATCTTCTCGATAATGATAACACATATAGTGTAAACCTATGTCTGTGTTTATATAGTACACAGTTACAAGATAACTTCTAATTGATATGGAATATAATTCTGTCTCCTTAAATATATCAATCAGATATCTTATACAAGTCTTCTTATTATCTAACTCTTTCCATGCATATCTTCTTTTGTATTAGTCTCGATCTTCTATCCTGTAAATCAGCTTCCTTCCTTAACTGTAAGTCCTCCCGTACTTAAGTTCTGATATCTATCTTCTGATATTTATCTTCTGATAACCTAAGTTCCGATATCCTTAAGTTCTGACTTCCAGTAAGTACTGATTCCAGTAAGTACTGGTATTTTCTGTTTGTTAAGATCTGAAAAACATGAAACATATTAGACATGACATCTCAAATATATCTAACAATCTCCCCCAGCTTGTAAATTATGCGAAAATATACAAGTTAATAGATTTGATGATGTCAAAAACATTCAAGTTCAAATGCAATGAGAGTTTAATAAGACTATTAACTACAACTTACAGTCCTTGTAGCTTGACCAACATCACTGGATCAATCTGAATCCATAATGATTCTTAACAAAATCTTTTACCAGCTTATCTTCAGCTTTTCTCAGAACTTCAACTAACTGTGCTTTGACCTGCATCAGTTCTTTATCCTTACTGTCACCAATTTGATAAATGGCTGTTCTGAGAGCTTGAATTAATGTTCTTTCAAGTCCATCACCAAGTCTGATAACTCTAGGATGTGAAGAGTTTTCATTATAACATAAGCATCTTCCTTTCAGAATAACTTCCACTTTAGCAGAGTTCTTCCGCATAGGAATTTCTCTTCCATCACCTTCAGTAATCATTGGAATATACTGAGAATTCTTTGTACCAGAGATTCTAAGTAGATCTCTTATAGCCTTCAAAATGTATTTTGACCATCTTCTTATAACATCAGATTTTACTTCTAGAAGATAGTGAATATGTTGAAGCTCTCTGACATACTTCTTTAGCACATCAGTATCAGCTAGTCTGTAAGTTAGTCCATCATTGAGAAATAAGATCAATTTCTCCTTTAGATTATCCTTATCATGAGAACCTTTTCTTTTCTTTTTCTTTTGACTTAGGATCAATCTCAGTTTGTGATCTAGTCTTGGACTTTGAAGTCTCAGAATTTGACTTTTCCCTGATCACAATGCCTTTTTCCTTAGGCCTTGGAGGTTTCTTTGTATCAGATGCTTTAGACTTAATATTTGTCTTCTCAGCTGCAAATCTAGCTTCTTCCTCCTTGAGAGTTTCCAAATCCATTCGTGGATTTTGTTTCAGAATTAATCTTCAGAGTTTGTAAAAACTTCTGAGAGTCTTTAGATCCTGACTGAATCAGAATATCAGAACTTGACATTAGACTTTGTTTATCAGAACTTGACTTGTTCTGTGTAGAAGATTTGCTAACATCAGAAATTACTTTCTGTGAAGATTTTCCTTGAACTTTTACTTGACCTCTGCTCTTATCAGAGTTTCCCTGGTCATCACCTTTGTCATCCTTCTTCTTCTTCTTCTTCTTCTTCTTCTTCTTCAGTATTTGAGTAGGTGAGCATTTGGACTTAACTACCTTCTCACCCTTTTTGGCATCATCAGGAAGTAAGAGAGAGAGAAGAAGTTCAACTAAAGATTGGATTTCATCCAATTGAGCTTTCTGAGAAGCTTGGTTAGCCATGACCTCATCAATTTGGGCATGTTGCTTCTCTTGAATCTTCTTAATGGCTTCAATTTTCTCAAGAGTAGGTCTGATATATCTATTCTTGTCAAGCTTGATCTGTAGATCTAGCTTATCAGCATGTTCCTTTAGTGTATCAACCTTTTCATGAGTAGAAGAATGTAGACCTTGAAGATGTTTAGTAGACAGAATAGTGATCTTGAGTTGTGTCTTTAAATCAGCATTTGTGAGCAACTCATCAGCTTGGAATGAAATCAGTGTCATTCTACTTCTTGGTCCACTCCACCTCTGTGAGTATCCTCCCAGGAATAGGTGCATCCTTTTCAACAAATTTCTTCACCGAT
Organism: Apium graveolens; assembly: GCF_009905375.1. Classification (NCBI taxonomy): domain Eukaryota; kingdom Viridiplantae; phylum Streptophyta; class Magnoliopsida; order Apiales; family Apiaceae; genus Apium; species Apium graveolens. Next base: position 11,198,020 of record NC_133655.1, read on the forward strand.
TCTTCCTTGCCTAGTATGGGAACTGGAATCTCAACAGAAACACCGTCTTCAGGACTTAAGGAAGACTCATTATGTTCTGACAGCACAACAGTGTGTGAAGCAACTGGAGATTCAGGAACAACTTCATTTAAATTCTGAGCATCAGAATGTATCTCCAGTATTGGTGTAGATGGTCTCTCAGCATCTAAGATTGGAGAGTTGACTGTAGATGGCTGAGCTTCTGTAGATGGAGCTTCCAGATAAAGAACATTTGGTATATTCAAATTATGAATATCTATCTCAGAGTTTTCAGTTTGTTCTTTAGCATCATCTGTAGCTTTAATAGGAGAGACAAGAGGGGTAACCACTGTATCATTAGCAGTGTCTTTGGCTTGAGCTGGAAGGGCTTCAATGATAATTGGTTCTTGTGAGATCAGAGATTCCTGATCCCCTTCCCCAGCTTCTTCAGTATCTTCTGATGGAGCCTTAGCCAAATACCTCCTAGCCTTCATTTTCTTCAATCTCCTTTCCAATGAAGGAGTTGCTTCAGCAGTAACAGAACTTACAGATTTCTTTCTTTTCAAAGTATCAGAACTTTGAGTTGCTGTTTCTTTCTGAGAAGTAACATTCTCAGCTTCATTTATCACAGGTTCTGATGCATGAACCTGTGCTTCAAACTTGTCCTCATTACAATTTGTTATTGACCATAATTTTAATCAAACATTCATCAAAAGATACAGTTCAAATAGATTCATATTCACATAATATGAGATAAACACAGACTAAATCTTGCAATTAAAGGAAATTTCAGTAATATATCAAACGAGTACATTTCATGAAATTTATAGATTACATGCAAAAATTACAAGATAGTCCTAGTCTAAGATGGTTAACATCAACAACCTTGGTCCTAGAAGAAAACCTATCGACTAGTTCCTCCTGCTGCTGACAAAGAGCACTACAAGACGGATGATCCGTTCTTGCTGAAGGAGAACCTCTCTCCTTTCTTCTTCCAATCGATCAAGATGGAGCTGATAGTCCATCGAAAAGAACAAGAGGTCTGTGTGAACCTCTTGTGGAACAGAGTTCCAGATCTCTTCAGGAATGGCGGTGACATGCCACTTCTGTTGCCAGTCATCATAACTCAACTCTACATTGAAATTTTCATAATTCATGAACAAGTTGACAAGAACCATTTTTGGTTATGAAGAAGAAAAATGATAAGAATTAAGAGAGAGAGAGAGTGAGTTTGTGAGAAAATGGAAGATTATTTGGCTGACATGAATTGTCGGTTTAAATAGCCATCGGAATACCAAGGGACTCGAGACTATTTAACGATTAATAGTAGAAATAATGATGCCTCGTCTCCCTAGACTGATGTGTAATAATAACAGTCAGTAAAAAGTTAAAGCAGGAGTTAATGGGCACTGGAAATAAGTAACAATTACTGTGCATATGCAGTTTTTCAAGACAAACACGTTTACCACTAACCCTTAATGATTATGACTGTTTTTATATCACCTAAATATTCTGATTAAATATAACTGTTTAAGTTTTTTTTACCACAAATAAGTCAAGTAAAGAATAATACCACGTAAGCATCAAGAATTCCATCAGGATTTAATATCAGAACTTTAACTTATATCAGATTTTAACAGTCATCAGAATATGGCTTCTGAACTCAAAAAGTGAATATCTTTTTTTTGTGATTCTTCATACAAATACTGACTTGTTTTCTTCAGATTTTAATCATCAGAACTTCCATCAGAACTTGTCCTCGGAATTTACGCAAATGACACTTAACTGTTTGTCAAAAACAACTTAATCACCACAATAATTTTCATCATTCATATGGAGTGAAAGTGTGTGCATTCAACAGAATATCCGATAAATATTAAAGTCTGATAAACTTCAGTACATCTTAGAAATAAGGCATAACTAAAAAAGTGCTTAAAATCTATCATCAATCATGAAGTCTACTCAAGAACAAATTTATGCAAGAATCCACCTCAACTATTTGTGCTCATTTTATGCATATTTTGAAATTCCTTTTTACAGTGGTTTCTCAGTGTAAGTGAGTCACAACTGCTTATCAGAATTTATGCTATTATCAGAGTATATCTCCAATAATTAGAGATTGTCAAAAGTCACCAAGAAAAAATTATTTGTTTTTCTAATGCATATTACTTAATACCAGCAATGCACTTGGGTCTTCCCTTCCACATATTTACTCTAGATCTCAAAGGAGTACCTGACTTTTATTTTCTTTTCTTTTCTTTTGATAAGTGAGTCTTATCAGTATTTAGTTCATCCAAAAGATTTACTGATATCAAAATTTGACAGATAAGAAGCAAGAATCTAGTTTGTAACTTAGTAATAAGATACACAGAGTAAACTTGACTAAGTCCAAAATCAGAATTTGCCCGTGTTAATGAATTTCCACATAAATAACTAATTCAAACATGGGATTTCTAGTATGTTAAAGACTACTAGGTTAGCATCTAGCACAGTTATCCTTATTGGATTGAATAGTCACAGAACATTCAAAACACTATCAGAGTTTAAATATTCACATCAGATAACAATCAGCATTTAATAAATTTCAACTAAAGCACAAATTATATGAAAATAAAACAATCTGTAAACACTGATCATAAAGTCTAATGCATGAGAACAAAAACTAAGCAGCTTTAGAGAAAGAACTTGAAACCATTCCAAGTTCATTTACCAGTCTTGTACAAGTAGCTTCACATTGTGGTTTTGTGAAGATATCTGCTAGTTGTTGATCTGTTGGAACAAAATGCAATTCCACTGTACCTTCCATCATATATTCCCTTATAAAATGGTACCTAATGCTGATGTGCTTTGTCATTGAGTGTTGAACTGGATTACCTGTCATAGCAATAGCACTTTGATTATCACAGTAAATAGGGATTTTAGAAATTTTAACCCATAATCCAGTAACTGATTCTTCATCCAAAGAATCTGTGCACAACAGCTTCCTGCAGCAATATATTATGCTTCTGCAGTTGATGTGGAAATTTACTTATGTTTCTTGCTAAACCAAGAAACCAATCTGCCTACAAGAAATTGGTAGCTTCCACTAGTGCTTTTCCTGTCTATTTTGCATCCTGCAAAATCTGTATCTAAGTTACCTATTAGCTTAAAATCTGATTTTCTAGGATACCACAATCCCAGATCAGCTGTACCCTTAAGGTACTTGAAATTTTTTTCACAGCTATTAAGTGAGGTTCTCTTGGATCAGCCTGAAATCTTGCACAAAGATAGGTAACATACATGATATCAGGTCTACTTGCAGTTAAATAGAGTAAAGAGCCAATCATACCTCTATAATTAGTAATATCCACTGATGAACCAGTATCTTTATCTAACTTGATTGCAGTGGCCATGGGAGTGGATGCAGTTGAACAAACTTGCATTCCAAATTTCTTCAATAAATTTCTGGTCTACTTGGATTGACAGATAAAAGTACCTTCTTCATTTTTCTTGACTTGAAGTCCCAGAAAATAGCTGAGTTCTCCCATCATACTCATTTGATATCTTGACTGCATTAGCTTTGCAAACCTCTCACAGAGTTTGGCATTTGTAGAACCAAATATGATATCATCAACATATATCTGTACCAAAAGTAAGTCCTTTCCATGGTTGAGGTAGAAAAGTGTTTTATCAATTGTACCTCTGTGAAATCCACTTTCCAGAAGAAATTGAGCTAAAGTCTCATACCATGCTCTAGGAGCTTGCTTAAGGCCATAAAGTGCTTTGTCAAGCCTGTAGACATGATTTGGAAATTTTGAATCTACAAAGCCTAGAGGTTGTTCAACATAGACCTCTTCTTCCAATTCTCCATTAAGAAAAGCACTTTTCACATCCATTTGAAAGACTTTAAACTTTTTGTGAGCAACATAAGCCAAACAGATTCTTATGGCTTCTAATCTAGTAACTGGTGCAAATGTTTCATCATAATCAATACCCTCCTGTTGAGAGTAACCCTTAGCAACCAGTCTTGCTTTGTTTCTTGTAATTATGCCATCATTGTCAGTTTTGTTTCTGAACACCCATTTTGTGCCAACAACTGATTTGTTCTTTGGTCTTGGCACTAGGGTCCAGACTTTATTTCTTTCAAATTTATTTAACTCTTCCTGCATTGCTTGCACCCAATCAGCATCTTGAAGAGCTTCTTCCACTTTCTTTGGTTCAGTCTGAGATAGAAAAGAATGATAGAGACATTCATTTGATGTTACAATTCTAGTTCTGACACCTGCTTCAGGATCTCCAGTAATTAAGTCAGGTGTATGTGATTTGGTCCATTTTCTTGCAGATTGAAGTTGACTTCTAGAACTGGATCCTCCCCCATGATCCATGCTGTCTCCATCAGCATTTTCTGATGCTCCCCCTGTAGTTATGCTCTCTGAGACTTCAGAATTTGACTTGGATCCTTCAGGATTTGAAGTATCAGAGTTTTCAGAATTATCAGTATTTGGCTCATCAGAACTAGATGAATCAGAACTTGAAGAGCTAATGACAGGTTCTGATGCTTCTTGAGAGTCTTGAGATGTGGTAGGATTTCCAGCTTGCTCCCCCTGGACAGGTGCATTTTCCTTTGGAGTTGTTACCACAGATTCAATGACATCAGTACTTACAGGATCAGAGTTTAAGTCATCAGAATTTAACTCTTCATTTTCAAATCTCAGCTGATCGTGATCATTGAAATCTTCAAGTCCAATAATCTTCTTATCATCAAAAGATACATTGATAGATTTCATGACAACCCTTGTTCTTAAATTGTAGACTCTGAAGGCTTTTGTGGAAAGTGGATATCCAACAAAAATTCCTTCATCAACTTTTAGATCAAATTTTGACAGTTGTTCAGGATGAGTCTTAGGAACAAAACACTTACATCCAAATACATGAAAATATTTCAGATTTGGCTTCTTTTTCTTCACCATCTCATATGGTGTTTTTCCATGCTTGTTTATGAGTGTTGCATTCTGTGTAAAACAAGCAGTCTGCACAGCTTCAGCCCAAAAGTAGGTTGGCAGCTTTGCTTCATCAAGCATAGTTCGTGCAACTTCAATGAGAGTCCTGTTCTTTCTTTCTACACTTTGCAGAACTCTTCCATGATTTAATTCTTGAACTAAATGCCATTATCACTTCTTATAATTTTAACAGAATCTTTGACCAACTTATCCAGCTGTCTGATATGATCAGTTAGAGTAGATGCAGTTTCATTCTTCTTGTGCAAGAAGTACACCCAAGTGTACCTTGTGAACTCATCCACTATAACCATAGCATATTTTTTCTTTGCAATAGATATGACATTGACTGGACCAAATATATCAACATGCAGTAGGTGATAAGGCTCAAGAATTGATGACTCAGTTTTGCTCTTGAAAGAAGATTTTCTTTGTTTTGCCTTTTGACATGAATCACAAAGGCCATCAGGAGCAAATACTGATTTTGGCAGTCATCTCACAAGTTCTTTCTTTACTAGCTCATTTATGTTGTTGAAGTTTAAATGAGAGAGTCTTTTGTGCCAATTCCAGCTTTCTTCAATTGATGCTCTACTCAACAGACAGATTGCAGAATCATTAGAACTTGTTGAAAGTCTGGCTTCATAAATGTTACCATGCCTGTAACCTTTCAGAACCACTTTGCCTGTAGAATTACTTACAACTTCACAGTGTTCTTCAAAGAAATCCACATGATAATCTCCGTCACAGATTTGACTCACACTCAGCCGATTGTGTTTAAGTCATGAGACAAGAGCTACTGTTTCAATGATGACATTCCCAAGATTAATATTGCCATATCCTATAGTTTTTCCCATGTTGCCATCTCCATAAGAAACTCTTGGGCCAGTTTTCTCCATAACGTCTGAGAGCAGGGCTTTATTTCCTAGTTATATGTCCTGAACATCCACCATCCAGTACTAAGATATTTTCTTGTTGCCCTGCAATCACAAAGACCACTAATGGTTAGTTTTAAGGACCCGGACTTGTTTGGATCCTTTGGCCTTTTTAAGTTTGTTAGCATTTGCAGCGGATTTAATATCAGAGTTTATGCTAATATGCTGTTTATCAGAACTTATATCAGACTTTGCATCAGACTTTACACTAGAAGGAATTAAAGCAACTTTCTTCAAAGAAGGTTTTATTTGATAATAATCATAGTACAAACTATGATATTCCTTACAAGTATAAATGGAATGCCATAAACTACCACAATGAAAACAAGGATTTTGTGGGTTAAATCTAACAGACTGACTCTTAACTCCTGACTTAGGAGGTAAAGAGTTAATATTCTTATTCTTCCTGCAAAAAGAAGCAAGATGGTTAGAGGTTCCACAATTATAACATTTCTTTCTAGGAGCATTAGGAACAGGCATATAATTATTGCTTTTATTCACACCTTCCTAACTTCTATCACAGACTCTTTCATCTTTTCAGAATCAGACTTTACAGTTTTAGCTATAAACTTAACAGGATTTACCTTTAGCTTAGCAGTTTGTTTAACAACAATTGGCTCAATTTGTTCAGTTCCTTTTTCACTTTTATCATCTCCATAACCTAAGCCCTCTTTCCAGTTTCCACTACTTAATAAATCTGAGTTATTCTGCAAGAGTTAGTCCAAGTCCTGATAATCTCTCTTTCCTTTTCTAACTTAGTTTTTAGAGATTGATTCAATTTTAGCACTTCATCTCTAACATAAAAAGCATCATCTCTTTCCTTTTCTAACTCAGTTTTTAGAGATTGATTCAATTTTAGCACTTCATCTCTAACATAAAAAGCATCATCTCTTTCTTTCTGAGTTTGATGGAACTTAACTAACTCCTTTTCTAAATAGTCATTCCTTTTCTTATAAGCAAGATTTTCAGAAGTTAATCTTTCACATGTTAAAGTTTGATCTCTGTAACTAATAAACACGGTTTTAAGATATAATCTCAACTCAGTAATATTATCAGTATGAAAAGTATAAGTTGTTTGAGGTACCTTCAATTCAGCAGTTTCAGGGATGCCATCATCATTTGCCATTAAAGCATAATTCACCTCATCTTCAGAATCTGAAGAGTCTGTCTAGCTTTTCTTCTTTGTGACAAGTGCCTTGCCTTTGTCACACTTTCCTTTCTTGCAGTCAGGAGATATGTGGCTTCTTTCACCACAATTGTAGCATTTGACATTTGAGTTGTCTCCTCTATCAGACTTTGCACTTTTGCCTTCATACTTTCTGAACCATTTCTTATCAGTACTTCCACCTTTCTTGGAAAACTTCTTTCCCCTTATGAATTTCCTGTAGGCTATCTTTGTGATACCCTTCACCATAAGAGCACACAATTTTATCATCTCTTCATCAACATCTATTTCAGGTAAACTTTCAGTTTCTGAATCATCATCATCAAAACTTGATGATTCCGAATCAGACTTTATGATGAGAGCCTGCCTTTCTTTGAGACAACCACTTTGGGTGATTCCTCATCATCCTTAAGAGCAACTATCCTTGACTTTCTCCCATGCCCTTGCTCCTTTGATCCGTCTCAAGTTCAAAAGTCTTGAGCATACCATAAATTTCATCAAGAGTAGTTTCATCAAGAGCATAGTTGTCTCTTATAGTAGTAGACTTCAAATCCCAACTTTCAGGAAGAGCTAAAAGGAATTTTAGATTTGAATCTTCAAGATCATATTCCTTGTCCACCAGTGACAGATCATTCAAGAGTTTGACAAACCTGTCATATAAGTCAGTTAATGACTCATCATCTTTTGAGTTAAAGTGCTCATACTCTTGAGTAAGTATAGTCCTCCTGTTCTTCTTGATTGCATCAGTCCCTGTCATCTTGTCTCCAAAGCATCCCATATCTCCTTTGCAGTCTTGCAATGAATTACCCTGTTTGAGATGACATTATCAATGGCACTATGCAGCAAATGCCTTACCTTTGCATCCTTGGCAATGGATGAGATATCTTCAGCTGTATACTCACTTTTCACCTTTGGTATGGTCTTTGCTGGCTGATCTGCAACTACAACAGAAAGCTTGGTTGGCTTATGTGGTCCTTCATTAATTCTGTCAAGGTATTCTGGATCTGTAGCTTTCAGAAACATAGCCATCTTCACTTTTCATATGGGATACTCAGAAGGTCTCAGTATGGGAACCCTAATAGTCTCATATCGACTGTGGATTTGAGTGTTTTTAGTTTCTTCAGTTTTGGTGGGCTTGGTTGGATTTTCAGCTTCTTCAGACATGATTGTTTGGATCTTTACTGTATGTGTGTTAATAGATAAGCTCTGATACCAATTATTAGGTCACACAACACTGTAAAAGGGGGTTGAATACAGTGTTTAATACAATCAAATCGATTTCGAAAATAAGTAACAGTAAACAGATATATTCAATATAATAAACTCTGTTACAATGGAACTGCTCTCTCTCAATGATGAACAAATATCACGAGAGCTGCTAGGTTACAATGTATGATCTTCTCGATAATGATAACACATATAGTGTAAACCTATGTCTGTGTTTATATAGTACACAGTTACAAGATAACTTCTAATTGATATGGAATATAATTCCGTCTCCTAAAATATATCAATCAGATATCTTATACAAGTCTTCTTATCTTCTAACTCTTTCCATGCATATCTTCTTTTGTATTAGTCTCGATCTTCTATCCTGTAAATCAGCTTCCTTCCTTAACTGTAAGTCCTCCCGTAATTAAGTTCTGATATCTATCTTCTGATATTTATCTTCTGATAACCTAAGTTCTGCTATCCTTAAGTTCTGACTTCCAGTAAGTACTGATTCCAGTAAGTACTGATATTTCCTGTTTGTTAAGATCTGAAAACTAAACATGAAACATATTAGACATGACATCTCAAATATATCTCACAATGCTATTTCTCTATTCTTGTCCAAAACCATTCTAAACGCCTGAATCACTTCAATAAAACACATCAAGACAATATGTGGGAGTAAAAAATATTATAAACATAATCTAATTAATATTATAATCTTTGGCTGCCTCCCAAGCAGCGCTTCTTTAATGTCATTAGCTTGACGTTTACATACAACTAGCATTATCATTGTGGTGAAAAAGCAAATAAATGCACAAACCTACGAATCAATATCAGAATTATGATGTGCAAAAATATCTTAGATACATAAACATATGAGAAAATTTGGATGGACCACCCTAGCTCAAGAGGCTTAAAAAAATTAAAGTAGCTAGAAAAGTTATCGAAATAATCACCACAAGTACGACTTATAAACTCCTCCCATATTAGATCTTTATATACATAAGTAAGAATTTCAATTTCATCACTATTAAATCCCACCTCAATTTTAATTAGACACACATTACTTTTTTACCTAGTTTACCAATTTATTAAGCTCAATAACATTCTCTAAATTTGATAAAATTTCAATTGTATCCAGATTATCGTCATCACACATGGGACTATAGTCAACTAAACAAGTAGTCTCATCAAACACAAAATTGTCATCAATTGCTAAACAAGAATCATGGATCATTAGAAAATTGACACATGGAGGAACTTGAAGACAACCATCATGCATCACAAGTTGAACTTCCATAATAAAACTATTTATTTTAGCATTCTCCTCGTACCAACCTATTGATTCAGGTTCACATGGAATATCATTCTTACTAGCTATCTCAAAAGATGAGTCATCAAAATTTTTTAAAAGTCCCAAAGAATGTAAAGAAGGATTAGATTGCATTAAACTCGTATCAATACCATTGCATACATATGAATCATCATGGTATTGATTTTCAAAAGAGTATGAAAAATCAGTGCAAGTAGGGTATGAAGCATAATATGAGTTGTAACAATCAAACGAGTTCACCCGATACACGCTAAAATTTTGAAAAGAATTAAAGTAGTGATATCGTTCTTGATTGCTGATGAAATCTTGAGCGTTATACCAACCAAAATTATTATACATATCGTCTCACCTCCAAAACTTTCCAATGTCTACCTTAAAGCATCCTATAGACACGCCAAAGAAAAACAAAAAAGAAAAAAAGAAAAACCCATATATAAAGATAAAATCCAAACTACAAGAAATAATTAACTCGAAATCGATATTACTGCCTTCCCCGACAGCAGCGCCAATTTGTTGTTGTATATTTTTAGAAGTTCGTTCTCAGGTAAGGACTGATATCTACACCAAGTATTTTTGTTTCTTACAATTCAAAAGTGTGGAGAATAATTTGATTGGTATTTTAACTATCTACTAGTTTAATCTAATAAACAAATAAATCTATATAATAAGTGTGAGACAAAACAATTCAAGAATCAGGATTCTTTAGTTGGCTATCATGAATGTATACTTTATATTTCTTGTTTGCTAAAAATAATACTTCTAAATTTATAAAATTCTCTCCCAAGGTAAATTATTTAGACTAGAACTATACCTTGAATGCCTATCCTATGGTCATACAAAGTATAATTATAGACTATTAAAAAATCAAGGATTATATATTTCATAACTTGCATATTAATCTCCCGATCCAATACTTAAATTATGGTTATCATATCCTGTTCTAAAATTACAACTTCTCTCCCGATTCATTATAATTCCTATGGATACAATCAAGATTCGTGACTCTCTTAATTGTGTTAAGCCCTCAATGAAAAATTAAAAATCACAAGAAAATCACAATATAACTAAATAAACACAACAAGTCAAAGAATATTAATCAACTCTTGGATGAAGAGATTAGCTACTCGTGATATAATAAATCAAACATATATTAAAACCGTTAGGTCTGTAATACAACTGTAGAAGGGGTGAATACAGTTTATGCAAATAATTCGATAAGCTTAACAAAATCAACTATTTTTATACTAATCAGATATAAACTGTTACAGAAGTACTCTCTTAAAAGGATGAACAATTATCCGTGAGAGCTGCTAGGTTAACTGAAAGATATAACAATTCGTTACACATATTGTGTAAACCTAATATGTGCTTATATAGTGCACAGTTATACAATCAATAAGGAATCCTAATACATATCCATGTATGATTGCATCTGTAAGTAAAGTCCTTTACCGCCTTGAATTCTGCAATCTCTTTCCTTCTTTGATATCTACTGATGTGACTAAGTACTGATCATCAAATGTTGATCATCAAATACTGATGGACAAATACTGATGACGTCACCTTCAGTAAATCCTGATATCAAATACTGATAATAAACTCTGATAGTTTATATACTGATATCATCAATTTCTTCTAATAAAAACCATAAATTATGAGTTAAGAATTTGAATACAGAGAATATGACTTGAAGAGTTCCTTTGAAATCTGGACGAATCCCTTCGCTCCTTCTACCACTCTCGCTCTCTAGATGCCTCTCTCCCTTTTCTCTCAAGAATACAATTATCTCTATTCTAATCTACAATACGTTATGGTTCTCCCTATACAATATGTCTAAATCCTATTATAAAAGAGTTTTAATACTTTCCAAGAAAATATAAATAATTTCCCATAATAAATTGGATTCTAATGAAAAGTTGAAGTCTGTTTTCCAGGCTTGATCCTGGGTTGTTCCAGCTGCAATCTTGAAGTTGGACCACTTCTAAACTATAGATAATTCTGTTAATTTCGCATTGGCTATAAGATCTCCCAATTTCGATGTCTAGAACTCAAGTTACAATCCAAACAGTGATGTCTCTGTGTGTTGCTAAGGGAGAGCATGGGCCGGTTCGGTCCAATTTTTTGATAAAACCGGAACCATGTATCTTCGGTTTTAAAAATAAACAACTGCAACCGCAACCCAACCACCTATTTCGGTTTCAGTTTTCAAACGCTCGGTTCGGTTCGGTTTCGGTTTCAAAACCGGAAAAAATATTTTAAACAAAAAAAAATATTACAAATTTATAAAAAAGTGCAATTAATTAAAAACCTAGTTGTTTTCCTGAGAGTTGTACCTTAATATTGTTGATGTTGGTTAATGCCAAGAAAGAATTAAATTGAAAAAAGTTACAAGTGCTTGCAACCGTGCAAGTTTTCCTGACTGTAAGATTTGTTGCACTTGGCCTCAAATCCGTTATTAAGCTTTTTATTTGTTGTATATTTAGTTGTATGTACAATATTAATGATGTTTTTATTGTATTTTCATTTTTCACAACCAAAAATCTATAGACCAGTTTAAAATATTCAATTCAAAACTAAGTATAACATAAAAAAGGGAACGCAATGGCATTTTGGCGAAGTATTTGTTAAAAAGTGACAGCAAATTTTGGGTTGAAACAGAATCTGACGGATGTTACCTCATTAACGCAAACGAATGTAATGGACTTAATTACATAGGCACTGAACGAGCCCAAATTAAATTTAGTTTAACTGATTTTTTAATTTATTTATTAATTTAACAATTTATTTAGTTATACAAATATATATATATATATATATTAATTATAATCGGTTTGGTACGGTTTTTTCGATTATGTTGTGATATATAACCGGAATGAACCATTCTAATGAGTTCGATTTTTTATTTTTCGATTTCGGTTTCGGATCGGTTTTTACTGGTTATCACCGGTTTCGGTTCAGTTTCGGTTTTGATTCAGTTTTTTGCTCAGCCCTATATGTTGCCTAGTAAATCCGATTTTTCTTATGATTTAAGTTCAAAAAATCCCAATTTTATCTAAAGTTGAGAATTTTTTATTTTCTGTCATAAAATAATAAACTCTAATTAATATTATCTAATTAATAATATAATATCATAAATATGAGAATAAAATCCTTTAAAATATATATAAATATATACTTTATCAAACACTCATGTTAGCTATAATTTTAGATATATCAATCTGGTCTTATATATTTGTTGATCCTCAACCCATTAGCTAAACACATCCAAGTCATTTCCCGTCAAAGTAAATATATATTTTATTACTAAGTATTCGTCATCACTATTAAACAAATGAATAAATTACCTTTTTAAAATTATAGCTAATCAATATAGCTAACACCAATGGATTACAATATCTTACATGTTCAACAAATTTTAGATAATATCTATTTTATAAATTTTTAGCTTAGAAGTATATATACTCCCCTTGTAGATGCTCTGAGGTCAAGTCCTTGCGACCATAAGTGCATCGATCTCTAATAGTGAAAAACAACCATTTCAGATTTCATTAAAATTTATAAGTCGATACACATTCTTCTAACTTTCCTTATTTTTTTAACACGAGACACCCGTTAGGGTGTCAGACTTTAAGTAATGGTATAGAAATCCTCATGAAGTTATTGAGCATGTAATCAGTTATTAAATTATCTTAAAAATGCCAGTACATTTTACTTCAAAGAAAACCATTTCGGATTTTTTTAGAAAAGTCCCCTTAGTTATGAGTTTTTCCACATGATTTGATTGAAAACTTCTGCCAAATAATTATTTACTATTTGTTTAATTTACCACTCTTCACTCACCCACCCTTTTAATTGGGAAATTTAAACTTATATAATATATGAAAAATTATTGTCCTAATATCATGGAATATTGATCTTTCCACAATTGCACTGTATGAATGTCTTAATATGAAAAAAAAAGTTTATCTGTCGATGCATATCCTAATAACCATAAAAGAATGAGAGTTTAATATTAGGAAATTTCCTCATATGCTAATGTTATAAAATTATCTACAAAAGTACGCTCATACTATTTTATTTTAGTCTTGTTTATTTTTAATTTTTTTATAGATACGTTCTTCATACATTGCCCCTCTAAAAATATGACACTTCTTATCTCCCCCTTTCTTTTTTAACTTTAATGCTTTGGACGAATATTCTTATGAATTTGTTCTTCTTTTTCCTTTTTTCATCTTCTTTTGTCATGTGTACATACGAATACATGCATACAAATAGGGGTGAACAATGGGTCAGAACCGAACCGCCAGAACCGTAAGAAACAAGAACCGAAACAAGAAAATTTAAAGAACCGAACCGCGACCGAACCGTAAATTTCGGTTCGGTTCTGAACCGAAAAAACTGAAATAGGATTTTATTTTAAACTTATTTGGTTTATGTATTATTTTTTATTCTATTTTTTTTTAATTTTTATTATACACTAAGTCTAACTAGTTAAAAAGAGATTTTATAAGGAGTAGATCATTTTGTCATTGATTAGTTTTTAAAACTTAATATAAATACATGTTAGTAATAAAATTCAAAATATCATGAGCATTTAAAAAATGAATAATGTAGTATAACATCAAATTTATCTTAAAAGTTATTATAATATAATAAATTATAAAAAATTAAAATATATAATATTAATATACTTATAATATAATTGTTTAGTCCGATTCTTACGGTTTTAGGATGTTAAGAACCGAACCAAAACGAGAACCAAAATTTTTGGAAAAATGAAAACCAAAGTGGACCGGAATTAGTTAAGACCCGAGAAATTTTGGTTCAGTTCGATTCTCGATTCTGAACCGAAAAATGCTCACTCATACATACAAATATATTTATATCTGAAACCAATCATGATAAAACGTCATGCAACATATCATCAATTTAATACTCACAAATTGTTAGCTCACTTACTTACAATGAAAGAGAAGAACAAGCGATTAATACAATATCAATTGCACAAATTTGGACACGGAGTTCATATATGCAACTAAATGCAACTTTATCAATTATTTGTAGATATGCGATCTAGTTGTAATGAGTTATTTGTCAATTTTAGTTCGTTCCAATTGTTTAAAAATTCAATTTTGGTTGATAAACGGTTTTGAAATTAGGGTTAAATATCAAGGAAGCCGCTGATTAGGACAAAATATTTCAAAGTAATCCTTAATTATCATTTTAACTCGTCTTAGTCCCTAACATCTTTAAAAAGAACAAAACGTTAGAGTCAAAGCTTAAAATACCTTATGCATGATGATCTCTTGTACGTGCTTGCGAAAATTCAAAACTTGAGTGTATGTCATTGTCAATTTTGATGAGTATAGAATGCTATTAGCTAGTGAGATTTGAGCCTAATTTATGATTGATGCATTCTTTTCATCAATATATTTTTTGTGGTGAGTTATTCATTCATTATGCATACTGCTCTAGAACTTGCTTTAAACCAGGTCGTGCGCATATTGATATTGTGCATGCGTAAAAAGGATAAAGGCACTAGGATTAACCATATTGTCCCAAACAGTACCATAAATAATAATCCTTAGTGAGCCCCCTTGAGCCTATAACCTATTTCTTCGTATATCACCAAATAAATCTTGAACTAAAATTTTAATTCTTGTCTTGATGGATTAGTAAAGTATTGTGATGTATGTTTGAGATTGGTAAAAATTTTAGTGTGGGGATTTCTTTGTTCAAATGGGATATTTGGTGGGAATCAATTACTTAATCTTTTAAAAAAATTATGTATTGCAACAAAGTATCAAGTACTCATTTAAGATCAATGGATGGCGTGCAATGTCATATGAAAGGAACGATCCATGTATATGAGCTGGTATTAAGTACAATGTATTGGTGACTTTTCACTGCCCTTGATTACTGGAGAATGACTTGACTTTGAAAAAAAACAGAAGAAAAAAAATTGAGCAAGAAGAAGATCAAGTAAAGTTGGTGTTTTTGGTTTGTATAACGTGAAAGTGGGAAGGTATATAATCTACTTTTCATATTGGGTGCTATAATTATAAGTGAACACTTTGCTCTGCTAGTTATCAAGTTTAGCCACTTGTTAGCTTATTTCGTTGATATCATACCCTTCACTTAAGCCTCGTTACAACCCTTGAGAAAGACCTTTTGATTTATACATGCATGGAGTCTAGAGATTTTGGTAGACAAGCAAGCTTATGGTAGCACATGTGCATTTGACTGAACTTGAGTGATACAGTTGCGCCTAAACACTTGAGTATTTTGAGTGTTTGTGAGGTTGTTTTCTATCCAAAGCATGCTATTTTCTTGTTGATTGAGACTTTGATGTTATTCATGATTATTTTAGTCTTTTGAGTTCGTGGGTGCGTGCTTGAATAGTTATGTTGGTGTGTAAAGTTGAGGAACTGCATTATATGACATCTATGAGCTAATACATCTATATATTTGCATGTGTGGAGTGCTATGATATATTTCATATTTGAGATTTGGCAGTCAAAAAAATTAGAATTTTGTGGGTACATTCGCTATAGGCCCTCACGAGACCTTACTCGTCCACTGGGGCTACCTTGAGGTTTAAAGGGCTTGTTGCATATGCCAAATAAAACTGTGATCACCTACGGCAGTGGTACTAGTAGTTTAGGACTTAGAATTTGTCTTATTCTTTGCCCGAAGACGTGCAAGATGCTAAGTATGGGGATGAATGTGAAGGCAGTCACGATGAGATATTTACGCGTTTGAATAATAGACGTATCTACTTGGAAGAGAAGATTGCACTACTTCAAGAAAATATTATGCAACTTCAAGCAAAACTAGCAGCCAAAGAAGAGAAAACAAGAGCTCAGAAGAGCCATATGCAGAAATGTATGAAGTTTGGTTGCTGTGTTATTGTTCTTTAATGGCGATGCCGATGATGGTGATCAAGATACAAAGGACTGTTAATGTCAAGGGCTTGAATTATCTTATATAAACTACCTTTAATTGCACTTTTCATGGCTGTGTAGTAATCTAGTATGTAATATGTGATATGTAATATTGGAAAATTAATGTAATGTAATGCAAGCATGTGCTATGAAATTAAATTAACAAGTTGCAAAAACATGTTGGCATTATAATATAATCTTTTTCTTAATAAAAGCAGTCAACAACATTAACAAGTAGCACCAAAAATAGACATATATGTGTCTCAAAATTACCAACAAACTAGCTGAACCAAGGTCTAGGTGTACCGCACATACCATTATAATGTACCCAAAATAAAGACCATTAAAGTTTCCAAAAAGGAGACTTTTAAATGTGTCTCATACTACTAATACTACAGACCCTGCTCAATCTTCATCAAGGTTAAGTGTAGTGTCTGGAGTGTTAGAAAAATTGAAACTTGTCTTCATAATCAGAATTGTGCTCCTTCTTATTGCTGCTCCTCCAACTTGTCCTTCTTGTTGACCTTCATCTTCAGCTAAGTCTTCATCTTCAATTAATTCATCATCTTCAATAAGTGCATCATTTGTTATATTAGTTAAATCTTCAACTGGCTGACTTGGTTGAATTGTTGCAACATTCTGGACTGGTGGTGTTTTTGCACTTGGAGTGCCATTAGGTTGGTGATTTAATTTTATAAAGCATGGTGTTGGCATGAATATGTTCCCAAATCCCAGTGGTTCTATTACTCTAGCCTCAAAAGGATCAAGTAGTTTAAGTCCTGCCTTAATAGCCCCTCCCTCCTTCATCTTATTTTTTGCAAATGTGATAGTCTTGCCTTGTTATTGGATCCAAAAGTACTTTTTGCTTATCACTGATTATGGTCAAACCACTACCATTACCAAGGCCAGGGTCACCTTTTAGTAGTTCAATAAACCACCTCCAGTTGTCTGTGCTTTCTGATTCAACAAATCCATATGCTATTGGGAATATCTGGTCATTCCCGTCTCTACCTACAGCTATAACATTCAAGCCCACAACCGAATGCATACCAGAGCCAGTAACCCCCACAGGTCGGTCCGAAAAAGTTAGAAATTTGGTACACATTAATTGTTGACTTGTATCTATAAAGGTCCCAAACACTCTTATTCTTATCTATGTGGGATGTTTCAATCACCCCCTTTCATTGGATCGACATCCTCGTCGATCTCAAAAACACAAAAACGGAATCCGGGTAGTGCCTCTGGACTTCCGGCCGGGCATAGCTTTGATACCAACTGTAACAGCCCGACTTTTCAGACTATTAAATCTAAATCGAAACAAAAAAATACAATCTGTATTAATCAAATTTTTATTACAAAGATGAATATACGAAAGCGCAACTAAAAGTGTAAGTCTAAAAGTCAGTCTACTCCAATTCTAAGTCATCGAACTTCAATGCTATCAAACTCTCTTTTATTCCAAACCTAAAAGTTGTAAGTAATAAGCTAGACAGCCCAATAAGAAACTCATCGATCCAACTAGTAGGCCAAGTAACATATACACATATAACAAAATACAATAATCTATAGATACGTTATACAGAACAAACACTTTTGATACATATTCGTGTTCTTATTCAATACACACAATACACATACCACATAAACAACAATAATTCAAAACCCATAATCCATGCCACGACTACTACAACCCGGTGATAACAGTCCTAAATTTTCAAAAAATTATTACTATAATCCGGTGACTACGGTCCTAAGTTCTTATTCGATATATTCACAAAACATGACATAAATTACAGATCCAAAATTATCGTCTTGACATTACATATATACATCGATTCTATAACACATAATACTATAAAATGTATCATCACTTAGCCTAAGTTTTGATAATAAAATGTACACTTGTTAATATATGAATAACACACAGGGGGGGTGAATGTGTTTGACTGTTTTTGGGCTTTTCTAGAATGTTTATGGTTCAACAAAGTAAATTAAATCTTATAGTAAAATATGATCAAGCAGAAATTAAGCTTGCAGAAAATAAAGAACACAAATCTTCAAAACTCACTTAATTTTATATTAAAATTAAGACTGCTTTGCTACAAAATTTCTAGGCTCTTTGCTGATAAAGAGCTTAGCTTCTTCTTGAGAGTGTTATAAGAAATTTGATCTAAATTGTTACAACTGACTAATGGACCAGTGTTAACTTTATAATCTAGTTAACAACTAGTTTACACAGTTTACAATAAGAAATGCTATTAGCTTTTCTAAACTGTCACTTGTCATTTCTATTTATAGAAAAGTAGATCTTCCATGTCTGGCTTAACATATCTTTAGCATCTCTTTAGCATCCTGTGATAATTTTAATCTTCCTCTGTTGCACATTCTTCAAGCTGTTTTTTGTAGACTTGTCAATCCAGCTGTTTGGATTGTTTGTTGATTGTTAATCTTGAATATTGAACTGGTCTGTGATTTTGTACTTTGAGAATTTTACTCGAGATCTCCAATTAGGCATATAGAGATCTTGACATCTCGATAAGTATAATGACTTATCGAGATCTCTAATGTTCTAGTGATTTTGACTTATAGAGATCTCTGAGTTCTCGAGTGAACCTTTAGCTTGTCGAGATCTCTCAGCATCATGTCTTCACTTTGTCTTGTCGATAACTTAGAGTTCTCTAGTGAATTTTGACTTATCGATATCTCTGAAATCTCTAGTAGACTTAGACTTATCGATAACTCAGAGTTCTCTAATGAATGTAGACTTATCGATAACTATGAGTTCTCTAGTGAAGAAATGACTGGTCGATATCTCCAACCTTCATGTCTTCTTGACTTGTCGATATCTCTCTGAGTTCTCTAGTAGCTTTCCTGACTTCTCGATAAGTCATTTGGAGTTCTCGAATGACTTCTCTATAACACTAAATCTGTGACTTGTAGAGATCCTGACTTAGAATATTTTTATCCAAACAGATTTATTCAACTCCAAGCTTCTTCAAAATTCTTCTGAGGCACGATCTTCTTCCAGATAGAATTCTTAGGCTTGATATTATTTCAGGAAAAAGACTTCAGTCCGCTCCTTTGCATTTTTATAGACTTTAAGTGTTACAAGTACAAAATATAAATTAAGATAACAATACAACTTACTTAGGGTTGACAAAATGTCTTAGTCTAGTTAAAGTACAGACATGTCTTATACAACAACACGTATAACACACAATTTGGAAAACACTAGCAAGATCGATCTAAAACTTATCTCAAAACCTGATCAGATCTGAATTTACTCTTTTGACCCTCTAAACGATGTTTTCTTGGAAAACACGAAGTACTAAAGTTGAAGGGAATAAAAAGAGCTTTCCGAAAAATCCAAAATCAATGAATTCTGACTTATGATGCAATTTTTATGAATTTTACAACATTGATGATTTATGTGTGTAAAAGACCTGCGAATTTTGATATTAAAGATTAGGCAAACGAATATGGTGTATTTATAACGATATAAAAACCAATATCTTAATGTACGAGTTATCCATATTGTAATTATATCCAAATTTTAGGCCTAATAGTCTAATCCAATTTTTAAATTCTAGTCCTTATCAATTTCTAATCTTTTTTCTATAATTGTTATTCTAAAAATTACGGGATATTACAACAACACTTAGCATTTGACCCTCACAGACAGTTTTCAAAATATAATCATTAAGGCCTAGAACTGGCCTACACCCAACTTTCTACCCAGTTTTCAAAGCATTATAACAAATGTACATCCTCTAAAAATTGATTTTCAGATTCATTAAGTTGTAATATCCCGTAATTTTTAGAATAATATTAATAATAAAATTAATAAAAAAAAGAATAAAATTGGATAAAGATTAGGATTTTAAAATTGGATTATACTAAAGGGCCTAAAATTTTGATCAGATTCTAATATGGATACTTGTAGGTTAATAAATAGGGTTTTGTGATCACGCTTATGAAATTAATTATCTTGTCCAGGTTCTTTTTGTATGTGAAGTGATTATTGTTGAGAGAAGATTTTAAGGCTTTTAAATAATTCATCAAACTCTCTGCTTAGACTAGGTCATTCGACAGCCCTAAAAAGTCTCTCCATGTCAAGATCAACTTCTTTAGACAATTTCTTTTCAGCACCCTGGACTTGTTGTTGAGATGACCTTGATGTTAGTGTTTGTGCTCTAGAGACAACGCTATTATGTTTATATTATGAAACATTTGGATTATTAATTCTGATTATATATATTTATTCTTTAGTATTTTATTATATCTTTATTTTCTGCGATAAGATGTTAGATTAATAAATGTCCTTGGAATATGATATGTAATTTTATATCTCTAAGTACGTGACTTAGAAATGAGATTACGAGAATAGTATCGATATTCCTAAAGATCCCTAGTCGAGTATTATTATTAAGGGACAATAATAATGCATTAAGACTAGTGTGAATGTTGACTGATGATCACATCTTATTGATCATAGGTATAGTGATACTAAAGTCAAAACACAGGCACATGTATTACATACATGGTGCTGGAAGACCCAATGTGAGATTCTACATGTCTGTTGTGTCATAAGTAATTCTCACAGTGATAATGATGTATTGGTCCTTAGACTTGAAATCATTATATTTCTATATGAGAATTAATATACTTTGGTTGCATTAAAAGTTACCTTTGACCGGGTGATGATAAAAGTGTATATTGGGTACATTGTGAATCATATGAGAAATATGAATGATCTAGAAAGGATTTAACCCTCCTATTTTAGGAGTGATATTATTGGTCTCTTGTTTGAGTTAGACTATGAAATGCATGATCATGCTCAAATGTTGATTTGATGTTATAGTCTACTCATCGATCAAGGAAACCTGGATTAAATTATGAAGAGATGACACATAACATGCCTCGAGTTTAATCTATAATATATGGTTAAAAGGATTATAGTATATTGTACATTATACACAAAAGGTTTAATCGATCACCGATTTAATTATTATTACTTGGGTAACAATGATGTATTACTAGATGCCGCTCATTGTTTATGATTTTAAATTAGATTTAAAATTGTTGCCAACGTAATAATAACCTAAAGGGTCGCACAAAGAATGATTGGAGGATTATTTAATTTAAATTTAGATTTAAATTAAATGTAAGTAATTCGAATTATTTGTTATTAATTAAGTGTGACTTAATTAATTAAATAAATAGGAAATTCGAATTTAATATTAAATCCGAAATTAAGTTATTGGATGATTAAGTGAGACTTAATAATACAATAATTAGAATTTCGAATTTAATAATAATAACTCTAAAATTAAGTTTAGGGTTGGAGGCACAATAGCTCTTGCCTATATAATATCTTTTTTCTTATAGAATTAGAGTTACACGTTTTATTTGATAAAACATAAACTCTAGCAGCTTGAAGAGAGATAGAGAAAGCAAGAAGGCGGCCTCAAGAACGTGCTAGTACACACCCATCCTCTGGGCAATCATTCGTGTGGATACCTTCAAGGCATAGATCGTTCCAGCGACGGGCTACATGGTGATCATTCAAGACCTCCATCTTCCATTAACGTAAAGCTTCTTAAGGTAAACATACTAAACTACGAATTAAATATTATTTTTCGCATGGATCCTGCGGAGGGTTCCGAATTTTAAGATTTAAATTTACATTTTCGTTGTGTTTATGTGCTAAAAAACCCTTCACTTGATTGTGCCAATCTAGCCTCTATCCCCCACTAGTCTTGTTCACAGGCATGAGGAAGGGAGTAGGAATTTCAGGCCTTACTTGTTCAGGTAAAGAAGGTAGTGGTATATTGAGTTTGGCCATGATGGCTCCCAAATCTATAGAATTTTGCATTTGAAGATGCTTATGGGAGTCCAACAGGGTTTGGATATCTGTTTGTTGGCTCTTGACAAGAGATGTCAAGGCCTGAACTTGGGCAGTGAGAGAAGAGTTGGAGTCTTGCAATGCTGTGACTTGACCTTGTAGAGACTGAATTTGCAGATTTGTTGAAGTGGATCCAGGCTGATAAGAGCTGCTAGATGTGCCAAAGTATTCTTCTACAGCCTGTTTGATCCCTTCCATTAGCAAATCTTGTTAGGTCACACACACTGTAGAAGGGGGTTGAATACATTGTATAGTACAATCAAATCGAATTAAGAACACAAGTATGAAACACAGAATAATCTTATTAATAAAACAGTATTACAATGAAACCGTTCTCTCTCAGTGATGAACAAATATCATGAGAACTGTTAGGGTTACAATGAATAATATTCTCGATTAAGATAACACATATAGTGTAAACCCTATGCTGTGTTTATATAGACACACAGTTACAAGATAATCTTCTAATTGATATCGAATATAAGTCTGCATCCTAAAATATATCAACTAGTTATCTTTTCCTCCAAGTATTCTATTCTTCATAGAATTCTTCTCCATGCATATCTCTTCTTATTTTAGTCTTGATCTTCTTTCCTTTCAATCAGCCGCCTTCCTTATCTGAAAGTCTTCTTAAGTCCTGATATTATCTCCTGATAAATATCTTCTGATATCTTAAGTTCTGATAACTTAAGTTCTAATATCTTAAGTTCTGACTTCAGTATAAGTACTGATTTCCAGTTAAGTCCTGATTTTCCCTATTAGTCAAGTTCTGAAAACTAAACATAAATCATTATTAGACATGACATCACAAATATATCTAACAATCTCCCCCAACTTGTAAATTAGCATAATATACAAGTTCAATAGATATTTGATGATGTCAAAAACATTAAATATAAAATAACTACAACTCACAGTCCTTGTAGCTTTTACCATCCTTAAAGTCTGATATCATCTTTAGCCTGTCTATACTTCAGAATTTAACAGTTGTATTCCTTGACTTGGCTTCAGTGTGTGATCTCTTTAATGTCAGGAGTTGTTCTGAGATAGTTCTTCAACGGAGTTCTCTCAGCATATTCAAGTTCATTTTGCATCCTCCTTTTTGCATCTTTAAGTTCAACTGTATCTTCTCCTGTCTGAAAGATAGCAGCCCGGAGATCATTTATTTTTGCTTTCCTTATCTCCTGATCCAGTCTGATGACATAGGCTTTATCAGACTCTAGATTGAATTCAAGACCCTTAATACCAAGAAATGTAGTGTTTTTGGCGGTATTAGGCTTCATCTCAACTATATCACCATTGTGAGCTCTGTACTTAGGATAGTATGGCCTGTCAGACTTTACAAAGTATAATTTCTTCTGTCTTTCAATATTAGACCTTATGTATCTGGCAACACCATCTGTTGATCTGTTCTTCACTTGAAGTAGAAATAGCACATGTTGCAATTCTTCAAAGTACTTCAAACGAATAACATCATTTCTTATATGGAATACCCTCCCATATGTCATGAAATATAACATGATATCTTCTTTTAGCACAGAGTGGTAGACCATTTGTACAGACTCCAGTTGATTCAATCTTTCAGGAGTTGTTCCCACTCCTGGTTCACTCAAAGTGGTTGGATCAGAGGTAGTATTATTTACTCTCTTTTCTTTAGAACTACCCAATCCTGATTTATCTCTAGCTTCCTTTCCTCGAATAACTCTTGCTTCAAAACCACTTGATGTAGTCGTCAAAGGTTGAGTAGATTGTTGAGCTTTAGTAAACCCAGGTAGTAGAATTTTTGAAGGTTTAACATGAGCAATGTCAGAGGTTTCCTTTCCTTTATCTTCTGATATAAAGACAACTTGAGCTCTTTCAGAGGTTGCTTGCTTCATTATCATATCAGAATTTACTAAGTCCTGATCTTGAACAACATGAGCTCTGTCAGAGGTTGTTTGAATATTCTTCTTCTTCTTCAAAATCAGACTAGTATCTTCATCATCCTTTGCTTCCAGATCCATAATTGGCAGATAGATTTTTACAGAATCATCAACTTTAGTTTTTCCCTTGAACCTTGGATCTACCTCTACTTGTGATTTGGCTTTGGATTCAGATTTGGTTGCCTCAGAGTTTGTCTTTTCTTTAATCACAATGCCCTTAGGCTTTGGAGGTTTCTTTGCAGTAATAGAAGCTTTAGACTTGGATTTGACATTTTCTGCTTTAAGTCTGGCTTCTTCTTTCTTCAGACTTTGAAAGTCCATTCCTGGATTGTCTTTGAGAAATAGTCTTTTTGAAATTTCTTCATCCAGCTTCTGTAACTTGGGGTCTTGATAGTAGACTATTGTTTCCTTTCCCTTAAGCTTCAGTGTCTGCATAAACTTCTGTGATTATTGACTCTCATCTTGTATCAGAACATCAGGCTTAGTCAGAAATTGCTTATCAGAACTTTTTCTTCTATCAGCATCAGAGCTTGATCTCTGTGTAGAAGTTCCTGCTTTCTTGGATGAAGAACTTTTTCCTTGACCATGACCTCTACCCTTTTTAGAGTTTCCCTGGTCCTCATTTCCATCATCCTTACCCTTCAGTGGTTAATCAATTTTGCATTTGGACTTAATCACTTTCTCCCCCTTTTTGGCATCATCTGGTAGAAGGAGAGAGACAAGCAATTCCACAGAGTTTTGGATTTCATTGAGTTGATCTTGTTGAGCAGCTTGATTCTTTAAAATATCAGATATTTGAGCTTGCTGCTTTTCTTTTCTATATACCCAATATGGTCAAAGGCTGGCTTAAAAAACCTGTTCTTTTCTAATTTGACATTCATGTCTTGCTGGATTAGTGTTTCTTGAATTTTGTTCACCTTGGCTTGAGTTATTGATTGTTGACCTTGAAGGTGCCTTGTACTCAATGCGGTAACTCTGAGCTGTGCTTTGAAGTCATCATTCACCAGCATCTCATCAACTTTAGTCAGGTGCTCAGCAAGAATATTTGCAGTAGGAACAAAATCAACGTTGTTCCACTCCTTGATCCATTCTTGTCCTCTTGGAGTTTCACACCAAGGTACTGGTGCATCCTCTCTAACAAAGTTCTTGATTAGATCAGCTTTGCCTAGAACTTGTTGAGGTGCATGTCCTGAAGGACCAGCTGTATCAGCATTTTGATTTGTAGCAGCTTCACCAGTAGTGTCAATATTTGCAGCATCAGAACTTACAGAGTCTGCAGAATCAACATCCTTTGATAAAATGAGGGTATGTGAGGCTATAGAGGTTTCAAAATCATCCTCTAAGTTCTGATCAACATCCAAATTATGATGCTCACCTAATATCTGATCTGCATTATCTAGATTCAGAAGAGGTGTTATTGGAATATCTGCATTTAAATCAACATCTAAAATTGGTGTTGTTGGTGGAGTATATTGAGGAATGGTTGGAGCTTCTAAGTACAGAACCTCAGGCACTACCAAGTTGTGAATATCTATTTCAGCACTTGAACCTGGTTCTTCCGCATATACTTTTTCAATAATAGGAGACACAGGAAATATAGGCACTCTGTCTTGAGCAGTTTCTTCAGCTTGAATTGGTGACAGTGGAGGTGTAGATTCAGTGGCTTCAGCACATTCAGGTTGTGTAGATGGAAGGGATTCAATCACAATTGGCTCCTTTGAGATTAGAGATTCCTGATCCCCTTCCTTAGCTGCTGCTTCCACATCCTATGAATCTGACTCAACTATGTCCCTGTTAGCTCTTTGTTTCTTTACTCTCTTTAAGGGTGGAGAGACTTTGGGAGCTTTATCATCAGAATGTATCTTTATAAGCCTTTTGAGGGGCCTAGAACTCCCAGTTTCCTTTGTTTTCTGAGGAGACACTTCCTCAGCTGCTATTGCAACAAGTTCTGATGTTTGAACCTGTGCCTCATCTTCTGATTCATCTCTCAGAATCATCCTCCTTCTTTTCTGCTATGACTGAGGTACTATCTTAGTCCTCTTTGCTCTAGAAGAAGAAGGCTGCACTTATCACAGGTTCAGATGCATGAACTCGTGCTTCAATTGTTTCCTCAAACCAACAAAATTTATTATTGACAATTATTAAATCAAAACATTCATCACAGGATAAAGTTAAAAACGATGAAGTAAAGATTAACAAATTGCAATTAAAACATGCACGGTCACATAATTTAAAAGTCATCAGAATATGGCTTCTTAACTCAAAAAGTGAATGTTTATTTCTGTAATTCTTCACACAAATAATGATATGATTTCAACAAAACTTAATCATCAGAACTTCCATCAGAACTTGTCATCGGAATTTATGCAATTGACACTTAAACTGTTCATCTAAAACAACATTGATCACCACAGTAATTTTCATCATTCATATGGAGTGTAAGTATGTGCTTTAAGCTAAATATCAGACAAAGAGTAAAGTCTGATTCACTTCAGTACATCTTAAAAATAAGACATAACTAAGAACTTTGCTTAAAATCTGTCATTAGTCTGAAGTCTACTATAGAATGAGTTCATGCATGAGTCCACCTCAACTGTTTTGTGCTCATATTATGCATCTTTTGAAATTCCTTTTTACGGTGGCTTCTCAGTGTAAGTGAGTCACGACTGCTTATCAGAATTTATGCTATTATCAGACTATTTCTCCAGTAATCAGAGAATGTGAAAAGTCACCAAGAAAATTTTATTTTGCTTTTCTAATGCATATTACTTAATACCAGCAATGCACTTGGGTCTTCCCTTCCACATACATTTTTCTCTAGATCTCAAAGGAGTACCTGATATTTATTTCTTTTCTGTACTTTTTTCTTTTGATAAGTGAGGCTTATCAGCACTTAGTACATCTATCAGATTTACAAACATCGGAACTTAACAGATAAGAAGCACCATTCTAGTTTTTGACTTAGTAATAAGATACACAAAGTAAACCTAACCAAGCTCAATATCAGAATTTTCTTGTGTTAAAATATTTCCACATAAACAATTACTTCAAATATGGGATCATTAGTATATTAGAGATTACTAGGTCAGCATCTAACACAGTTATCCTCATTGGATTGAATAGGCACAGAAACATTCATATGACTATCAGAGTTTAGAAATTCACATCAGACAACAATCAACACTTAGTAAATTTCAATTTAAGTACAAATTACATAAAGATAGTAATATCTGTAAATACTGATCATAAAGTCTGATGTATCAGAACATAAACTAAGCAGATTTAAAGAAAGAACCTGAAACCATTCCAAGTTCATTTACCAATTTTGTAAAAGTAGCTTCACATAGTGGTTCTGTGAAGATATCTGCTAGTTGTTGATCTGTTGGAACAAAATGCAATTCCACTGTACCTTCCATCACATGTTCCCTTATGAAGTGGTACCTATTGCTGATGTGCTTTGTCATTGAGTGTTGAACTGGATTACCTGTCATAGCAATAGCACTTTGATTATCACAGTAAATAGGGATTTTTGAAAATTCTAACCCATAATCCAGTAACTGATTCTTCATCCAAAGAATCTGTGCACAATATCTTCCTGCATCAATGTACTATGCCTCTATAGTTGATGTGGAAATTGACTTTTGTTTCTTTCTAAACCAAGAAACTAATCTTCCTCCAAGAAATTGGCAGCTTCCACTTGTGCTTTTCCTGTCAATTTTGCACCCTGCAAAATCTGCATCTGAGTAACCTATTAGCTTAAAGTCTGATTCCCTAGGATACCACAATCCCAGATCAGCTATACCCTTAAGGTACTTGAAAATTCTTTTCACAGCTATTAAGTGAGGCTCTCTTGGATCTGCTTGAAATCTTGCACAAAGACAGGTAACATACATAATATCAGGTCTACTTGCATTTAGATAGAGTAATGAGCCAATCATACCTCTGTAATTAATAATATCTACTGATATACCAATATGCTTATCCAATTTTGTTGCAGTGGCCATAGGAGTGGATGCACTTGAACAGTCTTGCATTCCAAATTTCTTCAACAAGTTTCTGGTGTACTTAAATTGACAAATAAAAGTTCCTTCTTCATTCTGCTTGACTTGAAGGCCCAGAAAATAGCTAAGTTCTCCCATCATACTCATTTGATATCTTGACTGCATTAGCTTGGCAAACCTTTTACAAAGTCTGTCATTTGTAGAACCAAAAATATTATCATCAACATATATTTGCACCAAAAGTAAGTCCTTTCCATGGTTGAGATATAATAAAGTTTTGTCAATTGTCCCTCTGTTAAATCCACTTTCCAGAAGAAACTGAGCTAATATCTCATACCATGCTCTTGGAGCTTGCTTAAGGCCATAAAGTGCTTTATCAAGTCTGTAGACACGATGAGGAAATTTTGAATCTACAAAACCTGGAGGTTGTTCAACATATACTTCTTCTTCCAATTCTCCATTAAGAAAAACACTTTTTACATTCATTTGAAAGACTGTAAACTTTTTGTGAGCAGCATAAGCCAAAAATATCCTTATGGCTTCCAATCTAGCAACTGGTGCAAATGTTTCATCATAATCAATTCTCTCCTGTTGAGAATATCCTTTTGCAACCAGCCTTGCTTTATTCCTTATAATTATGCCATCACTATTAGTTTTGTTTCTGAACACCCATTTTGTACCAATAACTGATCTGTTCTTTGGTCTTGGCACTAGGGTCCAGACTTTACTTCTTTCAAATTTATTTAACTATTCCTGCATTGCTTGCACCCAATCAGCATCTTGAAGAGCTTCTTCCATTTTTTTTGGTTCAGCCTGAGAAAGAAAATAATGATAGAGATATTCATTTGATGTTGCTGTTCTAGTTCTAATACTTGCTTCAGGATCTCCAATAATCAAGTCAGGTGTATGTGCTTTAGTCCACTTCCTTGCAGATGGAAGATGATCTCTAGAACTGGATGCTCCCCCATGATCCATGTTGTCTCCATCAATATTTTCTGATGCTCCCCCTGAAATTATGCTCTTTGAGTTGGATTCTTCATAATTTGAGTTTCCAGAATTATCAGAACTTGGCCCAACAGAACTTGACGAATCAGAACTTGAAGAGCATGTTCCAGGTTCTAATGCTTCTTGAGATGTAGTTGTATCTTCAGTATGCTCCCCCTGCATAGGTGCATTTTCCTTTGGTGTAGTCACCACAATTTCAATAACTTCAGAGTTTAACCCATCAGAATTTGCAGTATCAGGATTTAGACTATCAGAATTTACAGAATCAGAATTTAAAACTTCATTCTAAAATCTCAGCTGATCATGATCATTGAAATCTTCAAGTCCAGTAATCTTCTTATCATCAAAAGAGACATTGATAGATTCCATGACAGCCCTTGTTCTTAAATTGTAGACTCTGAAGGATTTTGTGGAAAGTGGATATTCAACAAAAATTCCCTCATCAGCTTTTAGATCAAATTTGGATAGATATTCAGGATGAGTCTTAAGAACAAAACACTTGCATCCAAATATATGAAAGTACTTCAGATTTGGCTTCTTTTTCTTCACCATCTCATATGGTGTCTTTCCATGCTTGTTGATAAGTGTTGCATTCTGAGTAAAATAAGCAGTCTGCACAGCTTCAGCCCAAAAGTAGGTTGGTAACTTTGCTTCATCAAGCATAGTTCGTGCAGCTTCAATAAGAGTTCTATTCTTTCTTTCAACAACTCCATTTTGCTGTGGAGTTCCAAGAGCAGAAAATTCTTTCTTTATTCCATGGTCTTTGCAGAACTCTTCCATGATCATATTCTTGAACTCAGTGCCATTATCACTTCTTATGATTTTCACAGAGTCTTTAACCAATTTATCCAGTTGTTTGACATGATCAATCAAGATAGATGCAGTTTCACTTTTTGTGTGCAAGAAATACATCCATGTGTATCTGGTAAACTCATCTACTATAACCATAGCATATTTATTCTTTGCAATAGACATGACATTCACTGGACCAAATAGATCAACATGTAGTAGGTGATAAGGCTCAAGAATTGAAGATTCAGTCTTGCTCTTGAATGAAGACTTTCTTTGTTTTGCCTTTTGACATGAATCACAAAGGCCATTAGGAGCAAATACTGATTTTGGCAGTCCTCTCACAAGATCTTTCTTTACTAGTTCATTTATATTGTTGAAATTTAAATGAGAGAGTTTCTTGTGCCAATCCCAGCTTTCTTCAATTGATGCTCTGCTTAACAGACAGATTATAGAACCATCAGAATTTGTTGAAAGTTTGGCTTCATAAATGTTACCACGCCTGTATCCCTTTAGAACAACTTTGCCTGTAGATTTGCTTACAACTTCACAGTGTTCTTCAAAGAAATCCACATGATAACCTCTATCACAGATTTGACTAACACTCAGCAGATTGTGTTTAAGTCCTGAGACTAGAGCTACTTTTTCAATGATGACATTCCCAAGATTGATATTTCCATATTCCAGAGTTTTTCCCATGTTGCCATCTCCATAAGAAACTCCTGGGCCAGCTTTCTCCACAAAGTCTGATAACAGGGCTTTATTTCCAGTCCTATGTCCTGAACATCCATTATCCAGAACTAGGATGTTTTTCCTGTTGCCATACAATCACAAAGACCACTACTGATTAGTTTTAAGGACCCAGACTTGCTTGGATCCTTTGGCCTTATTGAGTTTGTTAACATTTACAGCGGATTTAAAATCAAAGTTTATATTAACATTTTTATTATCAGAATTTACAGTATCAGACTTTGCATCAGAACTTACACTAGAAGGAATAATGCTAACTTTCTTTAAAGAAGGTTTTATTTGATAATAATCATAGTACAAACTATGATATTCCTTACAAGTATAAATGGAATGCCATAAACTACCACAATGAAAACAAGGATTTTGTGGCTTAAACCTAACAGACTGACTCTGAACTCCTGACTTAGAAGGTAAGGAGTTTATATTCTTATTCTTCCTGCAAAAAGAAGCCAGATGGTTAGAATTTCCACAGTTATAGCATTTCTTTCTAGGAGCATTAAGAACAGGCATATTATTATTATTTTTATTCACACCTTCCTTTCCATTCCTATTTTTCCTAGGTGGTTTTACATTGTTTACATTCTTAATCTCTTTCAGCTTATACTTAAGCTGCTTCTTTGTCATTAAGCCTTTGTTAACTTCAGCTGGTTTATCCTGTTTTAATCTGTCATAAGTTGACTCTGCCTTAACTTCTGTTTCAATATCTTTCATCTTTTCAGAATCAGACTTTACAGTTTTTGCTACAAACTTAACATGATTTATCTTTGGCTTAGTAGTCTGTTTAACAATAATTGGCTTAATTTATTCAGTTCCTTTTTCACTTTTATCATCTCCATAGCCTAAGCCCTCTTTCCAGTTTCCACTACTTAATAAATTCTGAGTTGTTCTGCCAGAGTTAGTCCAAGTCCTGATAATCTCTCTTTCCTTTTCTAACTCAGTTTTTAGAGATTGATTCAATTTTAGCACTTCATCTCTAACATAAAAAGCATCATCTCTTTCTTTCTGAGTTTGATGGAACATAACTAACTCTTTTTCTAAATAGTCATTCCTTTTCTTAAAAGCCATATTTTCAGAAGTTAACCTATCACATGTTAAAGTCTGATCTCTATAGCTAATGAATATGGTTTTAAGATAAGATCTCAACTCAGTAATATCATCAGTATGAGAAGCATAAGTTGTTTGAGGTACCTTTAACTCAGCAGCATCAGAACTGCTATCAGCATTTGCCATCAAGGCATAGTTCACCTCATTTTCAGAATCTGAAGTGTCTGTCCAGCTTTTCTTCTTTGTGACAAGTGCCTTGCCTTTGTCACTTTTTCCTTTCTTGCAATCAGGAGATATGTGGCCTTTCTCACCACAATTGTAGCATTTGACATTTGAGTAATCTCCTATGTCAGACTTTCCTGCTTTACCTTTAGATTTTCTGAATCCTTTCTTATCAGAACTTCCACTTTTCCTGGAAAACTTCTTTCCCTTTCTGAATTTCATGTAGGCTATCTTTGTGATACCCTTCACCATAAGAGCACACAATTTCATCATCTCTTCATCAGCATCCATCTCAGATAGACTTTCAGTTTCTGAATCCTCATCATCATCAGAACTTGATGACTCAGTATCAGACTTTGTGATGAGAGCCTTTCCTTTGCCTTTCTTTGAGACAGCCACTTGAGGGATTCCTCCTCAGCCTTAAGAGCAACTGTTCTTGACTTTCTCCCATGCCTCTTGCTTCTTTGATCCATCTCAAGTTCATGAGTTTTGAGCATACCATAAATTTCATCAAGAGTAGTTTCATCAAGAGCATAGTGTTCTCTTATAGTAGTTGTCTTCAAATCCCAACTTTCAGGAAGAGCTAAAAGGAATTTAAGATTAGTATCTTCAAGATCATATTCCTTATCCACCAGTGACAGATCATTCAAGAGTTTGACAAATCTGTCATATAAACCAGTTAATGACTCATCAGGTTTTGAGTCAAAGTGCTCATACTCTTGAGTGAGTATAGTCCTCATGTTCTTCTTAATTGCATCAATTCCCTGGCATCTTATTTCCAAGGCATCCCATATCTCCTTTGCAGTCTTGCGGTTTATTACCCTGTTTGACATGACATTATAAATGACACTATGCAGCAAATGCCTTACCTTTGCATCCTTGGCAATAGATGAGATATCTTCAGCTATATATTCACTTTTCTCCTTTGGTACAGTCATTGCTGGTTGATCTGCAACTACAACAGAGAGCTTGGTTGGCTTATGTGGTCCTTCATTAATTCTATCAAGGTATTCTGGATCTGTAGCTTCCAGAAACATAGTCATCCTCACTTTCCATATGGGATACTCAGAAGGTTTCAGTATGGGAACCCTAATAGTCTCATATCGATTATGGATTTGAGTCTTTGTAGTTTCTTCAGTTTTGGTGGGCTTAGTTGGAGTTTGTTCTTCTTCAGACATGATTGTTTTGGATCTTTACTGTATATGTGTTAACAGATTTGCTCTGGTACCGCTTGTTAGGTCACACACACTGTAGAAGGGGGTTGAATACAGTGTATAGTACAATCAAATCGAATTAAGAACACAAGTATGAAACACAGAATAATCTTATTAATAAAACAGTATTACAATGGAACCGTTCTCTCTCAGTGATGAACAAATATCACGAGAGCTGCTAGGGTTACAATGAATAATATTCTCGATTAAGATAACACATATAGTGTAAACCCTATGCTGTGTTTATATAGACACACAGTTACAAGATAATCTTCTAATTGATATCGAATATAAGTCTGCATCCTAAAATATATCAACTAGTTATCTTTTCCTCCAAGTATTCTATTCTTCATAGAATTCTTCTCCATGCATATCTCTTCTTATTTTAGTCTTGATCTTCTTTCCTTTCAATCAGCCGCCTTCCTTATCTGAAAGTCTTCTTAAGTCTTGATATTATCTCCTGATAAATATCTTCTGATATCTTAAGTTCTGATAACTTAAGTTCTGATATCTTAAGTTCTGACTTCAGTATAAGTACTGATTTCCAGTTAAGTCCTGATTTGTCCTATTAGTCAAGATCTGAAAACTAAACACAAATCATTATTAGAAATGACATCACAAATATATCTAACAAAGCTGAAGGCTTATATCTGCTCTGGTGAAGTTGATCCAGCTGGACCTTGGTCTCATTTTAGTGAGTAATTTATTGCTGGACCACTGTATGGAGATTGATGAAAGATAGTTTGAGGTTTTTGACTTCCTTCTCAATAGAGGCAAGATCCATCCTAGCCATTTGCTCAGTAAAATGCTTGATTTAGTAGAGATCTGCTCTTGAGATGGTATGATCTTGTCCATTTTCTCATTCACCAGTTTTCTGATTCTGTCTTCATGGCTAGTAAGCTTGATTTCAAGAGCCTTACCAAACAGATAAAATGCTTTGAGCTGAGCTTTGTATACATCTGTAATGGCATCATAGACAGCTTCTGGACTTAAGTCTTTTGCATTGCTGCCCAGAACAGTAACATACTCTTCTCTGAATCTGGCCAGAACTTGATTCATCTCTAAGGAAAAATCATCAGACAGCCATGCATCCACATTTCCATCTTGCTCAGCATCATTGACAATTTTCTCCTTTTGCCCCTCAACCTCTTCATTGTAAGCAAGCATGATAGTTTGATAGTCCTGGTTGCTCATATTTGAAGTTAGGAGATGCTGTGAAATGTTGGCCAATCCAGATATCTGCTATACTAGTAGATCATCTACAGAAGCTAGTTGAGAAGCAGATTCTTGCAGCCACTGAGAGAGTATGTGAGGTTGTTGAGGTTGTGAGGTGGATGGTTCATCAAGAACACCTGTGACTGGGGTCACAGTTGGACTCACAGATTGTTCTGTGGTTTTGACAGTGTGTTGTTCTTCACTTGTAGTGGGAACCTCCAACTGAATTGGAGGGGATTTGACTGGGTTACTGTCATGTACAGCAGCCTTAAACCCTTGTGTGTCTTGCAACATACTAGCACTTGAATGTGTTATACTTGCCTCCCCTAAGATAGGATCATGGGCAATTGTACTTCTAGCTTCAACTGCTAAGGCAGTTTCTGCTAGAGTTGTGAGGGGAGTTGTCCCTACTTGAGGAACCTCCAATTGAATTGTAGAGGATTTAGATAGTTCCCCCTCAGGAGTACTACCCTCAAACCTTTCAGTCTGTGAAGACTGTTTTGCACATGAAGGTGCATTAGAAGTATCCATGGGGTCTTCAGTAAAAACTGATGAATCCCCCATGTTTGTGATGGTGTCATCAAGGTCTACCCCGGCATGTAGCCTCTCACCATCTAAATGGAGTGTCTGGGTGGTGAGCAAAGCTTCTTGATCTAAGTCACTTGATTTTTGATGCACTTGAGAAATGGAGTCAATTGGAATTAGAATAGAAGAAATTTGAGTTATGAGAATTTGGTGCTCAGTTGTGAGTGTTGGCAGCTCCCCCTGAATGAATGAGGGAGCTTCAAGAGATGTGACCTCACTGTGTGTGCCTTCCTTGTTTCTCCTACCATACACTTGAATTGCTTCTTGTGTAGGCTGCGCAGACTCACTACTGGTTGGTTTTACAACTGCATTCTGTTGGGAGGATGCAGAGGTGGCTAGAGTGTTCAGCTTAGTTTATTTACTCCTTTTGGATCTCTTGACCAAGGGTGACTCTTTTTCAGCTACGTCCTCACTACTCTTAGTTATTACAGTTAAGGTTGCCCCCTTTCTCTTCTTTTTACTCACCTCATCCTTTTGAGAAAATGAAGTAGTTGGTTGCCTAGCTTCTAAAGGTTTTGAAAGAATATTTGCATCTTGGGAAGATCCCTGTTGGTGTTCCTGTGCTTGTACTTCCACAGATTCAGGGATCATAGCTGAGCTAGATTATATGTTAGATCTCATTTCAGGCATAGGATAAGGGTAAGTCCTAAACCTCTCCCATATAAATGGAGTAATTTTCAGACTTACATTTACCTTATTCTTTGTAGTAAGTGAGCCAAATATTATTTTGGACACTTGCTTAAAATTGCCTATTTTTGTGCTGTCTATTCCATTCAGTAAGTGTATGTCTGCTACTTTATGATTTAAAGTGGACATAATAAATCTAGGGAAGAAAAATTCCTTATCTCTAGGTGATAAGGGCATTGTTAGCCTGGTTGCGAGCTCTTCCAGGATCAACAGACCAACATTCAAGTGTCTGTTGTGGGCAATTGAATACACCAGCTTTTGCACAACACTTGAGATGTTGTCATATCCTGTTTTCTGCAAGTAAAGGCCCTTACCACAGAGTCAAAGATGAAAGACCACTCCTTCCTCAGATTGGTTATGTTTAAGCTTGACAGGTTGATTCTCCCACCATAGTTGATGAAGTCCATGAACTCAGTCAGTTCATCAGGAGTTGGTACCTCCACCAGATTCTCAGTTGGCAGCCCTAAAGCTCTATTCATATCTTTGTCATTGAATTCTATTAGTTCGCCTCCAATTGTGCATATCACTACCATAGAGAGAGAGTTGTTGTTTACATCAGTCCTCACTACAGCTGTAGTCCAGAATTCATGCAGCACATCTAGATACAGTACTGGATTTGCAGTCAAAGCACCTGCAAGATAGGATTCAGCCAACAGTTTCACAAACCCCTTAAAACTATCAAGGGCTTGGTTTACATCAGTAAAAGCAAGATAATTGGTTCCTTTCTCCGGGATAGATGTTCTTGTAACATATAGAGCCATTGTTGATTGATGAGAATGAATGGAGAAAAATTTCTGAGAAAGGATGAAAAACGAGAGAGAAATCTGTTTTGGATTTAAAGCTAGGTCACTTTAGATCTCGAAAGTTGTAAGTAGGTGTATGTATCGAGAAGTCTGAGTATTTATAGTAAAAGCAGATGACTTGTCGAGAACTCAAAAATAGACATTTGGAGTTTGCTAGTCGAGAAAATAATTTTTAAGAGTTGAAATACATATCGAGAAGTCATTTTAAATTACTCTTATAGAGAACTAAAAAATTGACTTAACGAGATGTCAAATAAATACCTAGTTTATCCAAAAATGGACTGAATTAATTCTAACTTTAATTTGAATAATCATCAAAGTAAAGGTAGAATAAGTTTTCCAAAAGTATTTTACCAAAATAATTATTATTAAATTATTTCAGTTCTGAGTTATTGATAAGTCAAAAATTGTACTTGTAGAGAACTCTTTGAATTATCACTACTCGAGAACTCTATAAGGACTTATCGATAAGTCATTTTCAAGCCCATCGAGAAGTTACTCGAGAAGTCAGTAAATTGACTTGTCAAGAACTCACTCGAAAATTCCTAAGATTACTTGTCGAGAAGTCACTTAGACTTAAGAGAACTCAGTTCTCTATATACTTTTGATTGTTACAATTCTGCCATTGTGTTAATTTTACATATTAAGGATGTAAATTAACAATTGAGCAGTTTACTTAGAAAAAAAAATCCAAGTTGATTTGAATTTAAAAACTAAATATGCAGAGATTTCCGAAATATTTATAATTCATATTTCAGTTAATTTTCAATTAAATCAAATTAGTTTTGATTTACTAGAAATTAATCTGCTGCAAAATATTAGCTGAGTTCTTTCATTAGGATGAAGAATTAAGCATTCCAATTTCACCTACAAGTCTAGTGAAAGATACTTCATCCAAAGGTTTAATAAAAATGTCAGCTAATTATTTTTCTGTTGGAACAAAAATGAGCTCAATGGTACCATTTGTAGCATGTTCTCTAATGAAATGGTACCTTACAACAATCTGCTTTGTCCTAGAATGATTAACCGGGTTAGCTATTATAGATATAGCACTAGTATTGTCACACATGATAGGAATTTTGTGTAACACTAGGCCATAATCCATTAGCTGATTTCTAATCCAAAGCACTTGAGCACAACAACTTCCTGCAGCCATGTATTCATCTTCAGTTGTAGAAGTTGATACATATTGTTGTTTCTTGCTATACCAGGATACAAGTCTTTGTCCAAGAAATTGACAGCTTCCACTAGTACTCTTTCTATCAACCCTGCATCCAGCAAAATCTGCATCTGTGTAACCAACAACTACAAAACCAGTCCCCTTAGGATACTATAATCCCAAGTTAGGAGTTCCCTTTAAATATCTGAAAATCCTCTTTACAGCCATCAAATGTGATTCTTTTGGATTGGCTTGAAATTTCCCCCATCAGAAACACTATCAAAGTTGAGGTTTTCAAATGCAAAGGCTTCAGCTTCATTATCATCAAGGCATTCCAAGCCCGGATACTAGTCATCATTGAAAGTCAAATTTGTGCTCTCCATGATCTTCTTTTGAATAATCACATAAACTTTGTATGTTGTTCTTTCCGGTGAATATCCTAGAAAATTGCTTCAACAACCTTTGAGTCAAATTTTCCCACATATTCAGAGTTGTCTTTCAAAAAGTAACACTTGCTTTCAAACACATGAAGATTCTTCACAATATGCTTTCTTTTAGACATGATTGAGATGTTCTAACAGCTGAGAATTCTTGACCAGTGCCCTTGCCTTTGCAGAATTCACTCAATGTTATATTTCTGAATTCTGTTCCATTATCACTTCTCAATCTCATTACACAGTTTTGATCTTCAGCCTATTTTTTTATCTTCTTTATGTGCTCAATTATAATGTGTGGAGTCTCATCTTTAGAGTGCATAAAATATGCCCAAGTATATCTTGAGAAATCATCCACCAACACAAGTGCATATATTTATTCCTTGAAATTGATAAGACATTTACTGGCCCAAACAAGTCCATATGAATAAGTTGCAATAGTGCACTTATAGAATTCACAGTTTTTGACTTGTGACTTGATCTTTTCATTTTTCCTTTCTGACAGGATTCAAAAACTTCAATTTGAGCAAACTCCAGATTAGGCATGTCTCTTACTAACTCCTTTTTGACCAAGGTGTTAATTGCCTTGAAATTCAGGTGAGACGGCTTTTTATGCCAGTGCTTGCTTTGTTCTTCTGATGCCTTGGTGTGGAAGCAACATACATCATCCTTATTTATTGAGTCAAAATCTGCAACAAACAAGCTTCCTTTCCTTGCTCCTTTCAGAGCAACTTCACCAGTTTTCTTGCTGATAAAATTACATTCTTCTTTGTTGAATAAAGCTTCAAAGCCTTTGTCTACAAATTGGCTAAAACTGAGAAGATTCACTTCAAGATCAGGTACCAGTGCTACATCATCAATGACAACATTTTCAGAAACAATCTTGCCATATCCCATTGTGAATCCTTTGTTGTCTCCAAAGGTCACCAAAGGGCCAACTTTCTCCTCAAACTGTGATAGCAGGGCTTTATCATCTGTCATATACATGGAACATCCACTATCTATGATCCATATGGCTTTCTTTACTTTGCCCTGCACACAATGAGTTTTAAGTGTGTTAAGCAACCCAAGCAGTGTTGGGTACTTTCTTCTTGTTAACTGATTCAGCAGAAGTAGAATGAGTAGTTTTAGATAAAATATAGTTCAATGACTGTTGTGCATTTCCCATATCTGATGTAGACCCAATTTTTATTTCTTTAAGGTCTACTCTCAGTTTGTGGAAACTCTTCATCACTTTCAAGTTACAAGGGATGCAGTCAAACTTGTCACAGAATGAGTAGGGATCATTTGCATTTGCTTCATTGTATTTGCAAGCTCCTTCAGTTGGCTTGTTGACTGCCTTTTTATAAAGGTGAGTTAGGTGATTCACAGAGCCACATTTTTAACATTTCTTTTTTGGAGCATTTCCAACATAAGAAAAATTGTTGCTTTTGTTTATCCCTATTTTTCCATTTCTATTTTTCTTTTTCTTTCTTGCATCTTCAGTTTTGATTTCTTTAACAGGAGTCTTGGGACTTTGTTTATCCATGAGCTTTTGTTTAGTATTGGAAAACTGAACTGATTCTTCAGGTTTCTTCTCTTTATCCTCATCAACGATTTCTTACTTGATAATCAATTCTTCCTCACTGAAGTTGACTTCACATGCTTTGAATATAGGTGCATTAACCTCTTTCAATAAGGTTGGAGCATTTTCAGTTTTCTTTCATTTTCCTTTGTCACCTACAGTCTTCTTTTTGTCATTCATAACATCATAGTCAAGGCCAATAGCAATGTTTGCACATGGCTTATTCTTCTCATGGTACTGTCCGACCAGTTCAGATGCATTTCTGAAAGATTTCATCTTCACTTCATTCTTTTCCGGCTTCTCCCTTAGCACTGCTTCAATTTCATTTGCACACTTGAGATTGTTCTTTAGATATGCATTTTCTTGTTTTAAAGCTTCAAGCTCCACCAACAACATTCCAGTTTCTTGCTTCTCACTTTCAAGCTTCTCACTTATCTTTGTTAATCTGCTAACTTCTTCATTGGCAGCAACCATGCTTGTGTGAATGTGAAACATTTCTGTGCTCATCTTTTCAATAGTTTCCATATATTGATTCACATTTAAATCAATAGTGGTAAGAGTTGGTGCCTGTGCTTTTGATGAGGATGATTCACCTTGCTCCAAAGCCATTAGAGTATAGTTTCCAACTTCCTCATTCTCATCATTATCTGAATCGTCCCAACTCTTTCCCTCTGCAATGTAAGCTTTGTTTTGCTACTTTTTCAAAAGAGCTTCATACTTTGCTTCCAGTTCAAGATAAGCTTTGTCTTTCTTTGCCTTCTTGGGTTTCCTGCATTCTGTATCAAAGTGACCTAGTTCATCACAATTGAAGTACCTTATATTAGATCTGTCAACAGATCCAGTTTTGTAGCCATTCTTACTATCAGAATTATACTTCCCTTTTTCTTTCCAGCTACTGTCTTTGTTGAAAGACTGTCATTTATTCTTGAAGTATCTTGGCTTCTTTACTCTAATATTAGAGAACTTTCTAGCCAAATATTCAATTGATTGATCTAGCTTA
Organism: Apium graveolens; assembly: GCF_009905375.1. Classification (NCBI taxonomy): domain Eukaryota; kingdom Viridiplantae; phylum Streptophyta; class Magnoliopsida; order Apiales; family Apiaceae; genus Apium; species Apium graveolens. Next base: position 11,238,881 of record NC_133655.1, read on the forward strand.
TCCAGTTCTTCAAGAGTGTAGAACTCATCTTTTTCTAATTCCAGAATGACTTATTTTTGTGAATCATTTGTTCTTTGCTCACTTATTGAGGCAACTGGAGTTGAGATCTTGGTTCATCATTAGATGTTTGGCTTTTATTTACAATTAAAGCACTTGAGCCATCCACAACATGTCCTTGGCCAGATCTCAATGATTCTCTTTGAATCATCTCTAGTTCATATATTTTGAGAATTCCATATAAAACTTCCAGTGTTATTCTACTCAAGTCTCTCCCTTCCCTGATTGCTGAGATTTTCTGTTCCAAATGATCAGGGAGAGTAAGCAAGAACTTTAAGTTCACTTCTTCAGCTTCATAGTATTTGTCATGGAGCTGCAAGTCATTTATCAGCTTATTGAATCTTTCAAACACATCAGTTATACTTTCTTTTGGCTTGACCATGAAACCCTCGTACTGTGAAATCAGTATCCTTCTTTGATTAGATCTAACTTCCTCAGTTCCCTCACAAATTATTTCAGTCTTTTCCCATATTTTCTTGACAGTGTCACAGTTGACAATGTTGTTATACATCACATTGTCATGTAACTCAATCAATATCAATTGCAAGCTACTATCCAGGGAAACTTTCTCCTTTTCAGGCTCAGAATACTCAGAAGGATCTTTTGGAGCATAATGAGCTGGAATGACCATATCACCATATGTTGATTCTTCAACTCTAACCATAGGAGTGAAGGGCCTATTTTTGAGAATCTGAATATAGAGTGGATTGGTCATCCTGATAAACAACAATATTTTCTTTTTCCAAAGAGTGTAGTTAGCTTTGTCAAAGGTAGGAATTTTGATGCTACTGATTTTCTGTGTATTCATTCTTCCAAGATCTTGAATCTGTTTACTCTCAGATTTAGCTCTGATACCACTTGTTAGAAAATGAATAACACACAGGGGGTGGATGTGTTTTACTATTTTTAAGCTTTTCTTGAATCTTTTATGGTTGAACAAAGTAAATTAAATCTTGTAGTGAAAGTGTGTTCATGCAAAGATTAAACTTGAAAGAATAAAGAATACAGATCTTCAAAACTCACTTAATTTTATATTAAAATTAAGAATATTTTGCTACAAAATTTCTAGGCTCTTTGTTGATAAAGAGCTTAGCTTCTTCTTGAGAGTGTTACAAGAAATTTGATCTAAATTGTTACAACTGACTAATGGACCATTGTTAACTTTATAATCCAGTTAACTGCTGGTTTACACAGTGTACAGTAAGACATGCTATTAGCTTTTCTAAACTGTCACTTGTCATTTCTATTTATAAAAAAGTAGATCTTCCATTTATGGCTTAGCATATCTTTAGCATCTTGTGATAATTTTAATCTTCCTCTGTCAGTTAATCTTCACCATTGATCTTGCACATTCTTCAAGCTGCTTTTCGTAGACTTGTCAATCCAGCTGTTTGGATTGTTTGTTGATTATTAATCTTGAATATTGAACTGGTCTGTGATTTTGTACTTTGAGAATTTTACTCGAGATCTCCAATTAGGCATATAGAGATCTTGACATCTCGATAAGTATAATGACTTATCGAGATCTCTAATGCTCTAGTGATTTTGACTTATAGAGATCTATGAGTTCTCGAGTGAACCTTTAGCTTGTCGAGATCTCTCAGCATCATGTCTTCACTTTGCCTTATCGACAACTTAGAGTTCTCTAGTGAATTTTGACTTATCGATATCTCTGAGTTCTCTAGTAGACTTAGACTTATCGATAACTCAGAGTTCTCTAATAAATGTAGACTTGTCGATAACTCTGAGTTCTCTAGTGAAGAAATGACTTGTCGATATCTCCAACCTTCATGTCTTCTTGACTTGTCGATATCTCTCTGAGTTCTCTAGTAGCTTTCCTGACTTCTCGATAAGTCATTTGGAGTTCTCGAATGACTTCTCTATAACACTAAATCTGTGACTTGTAGAGATCCTGACTTAGAATATTTTTATCCAAACAGATTTATTCAACTCCAAGCTTCTTCAAAATTCTTCTGAGGCATGATCTTCATGATCTTCTTCCAAATAGAATTCTTAGGTTTGATACTGTTTCAGGAAAAAGACTATAGTCTGCTCCTTTACATTTTTACAGACTTTAAGTGTTACAAGTAAAAAATACAAATTAAGATAACAATACAACTTACTTAGGGTTGACAAAATGTCTTAGTCTTGTTAAAGTACAGACATGTCTTATACAACAACACGTATAACACACAATTTGGAAAACACTGGCAAGATCGATTGAAAACTTATCTCAAAACCTGATCAGATCTGAATTTACTCTTTTGACCCTCTAAACGATGTTTTCTTGGAAAACACGAAGCACTAAAGTTGAAGGGAATAAAAAGAGCTTTCCGAAAAATCCAAAATCAATGAATTCTGACTTATGATGCAATTTTTATGAATTTTACAACATTGATGATTTATGTGTGTAAAAGACCTGCGAATTTTGATATTAAAGATTAGGCAAACGAATATGGTGTATTTATAACGATATAAAAACCAATACCTTAACCTACAAGTTATCCATATTGCAATTATATCCAAATTTTAGGCCTAATAGTCTAATCCAATTTTTAAATTCTAGTCCTTATCAATTTCTAATCTTTTTTTCTATAATTGTTATTCTAAAAATTACGGGATATTACAACAACACTTAGCATTTGACCCTCACAAACAGTTTTCAAAAAATAACCATTAAGGCCTAGAACTGGCCTACACCCAACTTTCTACCCAGTTTTCAAAGCATGATAACAAATGTACATCCTCTAAAAATTGATTTTCAGATTCATTAAGTTGTAATATCCCATAATTTTTAGAAAATATTAATAATAAAATTAATAGAAAAAAGAATAAAATTGGATAAAGATTAGGATTTTAAAATTGGATTATACTAAAGAGCCTAAAATTTGGATCAGTTTCTAATATGGATACTTGTAGGTTAATAAATAGGGTTTTATGTCGTTATAAATACATCATATTAGGGTATTATGATATGGTTTTCTACATTGATGATCATCTAAACAATTTTTCACTTGCACTGCCTCCTCATTTGATAACTTGCTACACCATAAATAGAAACTACACCCACTCCCACAACCAACTTGACACCTATTTCGATCATTATTCATAAAGTGTATGGCCCTCATTTCTCCAATGCCATACTCTCTAACCACTTTTCTAAATTCCTCCATACAAGCAAACTTCATTCTTACATCCCACTTCACAACATGATCTTTATTTGCATCAAGAATTCTTTGTTTTTTCTTCCTTTTTTACCCAGGAGGTATTCCTATATACCCTTACTTCAGGTTTTCATCTTCACTTGACGAATCCTCCGACCTAAGTTCATCAATATTGTACTCAAACTCCTCACTGTCACAATCATATTTTTTTCGTAATTTTCTAGCAGCTATAAGCTCATCATCTGATGCAAAATCACTATCATACTCCGCATCACTCAAAAACTCTTCATCACTGCCAATCTCTTTAGCAAAGTCATAATCGAAATCTGCACTATCATCATCACTAAATATTTCACCCTCCATATCAACTACACTACCCCCAGCCTTATCATCCTTACCCAAAAAAATATGCTTTGTAGCTTGAAGTTTCTTTTTATGATCAACAAACAAGGTAATCATTTTATACGGACGATAAAGAGATATCATACTTCTAAATGACTCTTCATCGTACAATAATCTAAAACCCTTACTACAAATACGATCATCATATTGGAAATACAAGAAATCATGCTTGCTATAACTAAAATTCTTCGCATGAACTTCTAAATCAGGGAATGAAAGCACATCAGTGTCAACATCAATAATGTCAACACATCCACCAACATACAAAATCTTCCCTTTATTCGAACTAAATTCACCATGATGATGCAAGTGGATCAAAGTCCTACCCATTCTATAAATTAAGTGTACACAATGTAATATACATAAACGAATACAATCATATATACTCATACAACAATCATTCAAATGAAAATATCAAGAAAATATGTAATTTCGAAATAAGAACACCATATAAGAATAATACATACATAATTACATGCAAATGAACAAATTGAGAACATAACTTATACGACCTATATATGTTGTCTTCTATCGATTATCTTTAGATCCTTCCCATAAATCGTCTTGGAACAACTCTTATTAATTATTTTACCGAAGAACTGAAATTAGGATTTTGTTTTTCCCCTTTGTACGCCTTTGAAATGAATCGATTTTGACTCCTTTTTTGTTTTTAACCTGTTACTCCACATCAATTATGCCAGATAGCCTCCACATGTAGTCAAGTAAGAGACAAGTCACACATCAATGAGAAACATGACGAATTTCGTTAAATTTGACCAAGTTTATCTTTGACTCTAATGTTTTGTTCTTTTTAAGACGCTGGGTATTAAGACGAGTTAAAATGACAATTAAGGATTACTTTGAAACATTTTGTCCTAATCAGTGGCTTACTTGATATTTAATCCTTTGAAATTATAGTTAATTTTGGTTGTTTAAATTTTTTTAAAGTGCATACCAATTATTTGAGTGATTAAAAGATTTTCTTTGTTTGAATTGTGTTTGAACGATATTTGTTACTTTTAAAGTTGCATCAAAATAATTTGAATTAGTTTTATACGGGCAATAAATGCAATCTCAATCAAATCCAAAGTCTACTGTAATAATTTTTTTTAAAAAAGGTTAAATATTATATTATAAAATTGCATACCATAATTTTGAAAATAAAACTTAAAAAAATTGTATTTCTATAATCTATTAGAAAAAATTATATTTTAACAAGAAATAATTCATAAAAAGGATTTTTTGAAATAATCATTTTGATGTTTGCAGAAGGGTAAGTATGAGAATAATTCCACATATGCAAACGGTTGTGTATATAGGAGGCGTTTAAAGTTTTAATCCCACACACAGACAATCATACACATACACACAATCATTTGAAAACAAATTAGGGGTTTGTGAAAATAGGGAAGATGATGAGTACATGAATGACCAATAATAAAAATAAAAGTAAACACCCGGCCTTCTATTTCGATGGCGAGGAGGAGCAAATTGATGCGGAGAAGCATTCAAAACGTGTTCTCAATAAGTATAAGTCTGTTATTAGCCCTAACAAATCTCTCTCATATTGACAAATACACTTTCCTTCAATTCTGTATGTCTCACTCTCTCTCTCTCTGTGTCTGTGTGTGTCATCATCACTAAATATTTCACCCTCCCTATCAACCACACTACCCCCCAACCTCATCAACCTTACCCGAAGAGATATGTGATAGGGATGAATAAATCCTGATTGCATAATTAGTTATTACAGTTTGGGCTCCAAGGCCCAATAAGAAGATGTATGACATTCAGACCAGAAAGGTTAACATGTTGATTAGGCCTGATGGACCGGATCAGGCCTGATGAGACAAAGAAGGCCCAAAAACCCTGATTATTTATTAAATTCGTAATTAATAAATAAGGGAGAAAAACAACTATTAAGATAAGTCCTAGTGGGGATATAAATCCTGGTAGATTGGCCTCAAGGGGACCTAAAAGGATAAGAAATCAGTTCCCTACTATCTAGGACTCCAAAATCCATTGTAATTATGAGACTTGCCCACCAAGTCTCCTATACCAAGTCCAATTCAAGGACTCTCAACATCTATATAAGGGGCCTCACCCCACAGCCAAGAACTACGTTTTTTGACTTGATCCTTGGCAATCAGCAAGGTACGTAGGCATCTTGTTAAGGCAGATTGAGTCACGAAACACAAGAACAGTCACAATCGAGCCTTGAAGCTCACGTTCCTTATTATTAGATACAACAATCATATATATTAGTTTTAATCCATAACATTTGGCGCCGTCTGTGGGAAAGCACAACAACAACCATGGCGAGAACACGGAGAACAACTAGAGCTCTGGAGGAAGGAACACCGTCGGGAACAACCCAGATGATTTCGTCCACCGTGGAGATACCTCCCCACTCAACTTATGCATCTACTCAAGCGGAAATCCAGATAGGGGCAACTCAACCTCAGCCACAAGGGACGACTCCCTCGACTATTCAAGGTACGAATCCTCAAGTTCAACAAGTACATATACCTGTGAATTCCCGACCCGTCGGGTATGAATACTCAACTGTTGTTACTACTAACCCCCCTTATAGGATGCCCCTTCACCCCGAGGTTGGAGGAAGTGGATATGCTAGGCGAAGTGAAGCACGAGGGAAATCGCCCCCATATATATACGAGGTTTGGCTCCTATCCCCGAGGATCGAGAATTTTATGGTCCTTACACTGAGAGAGACTCCGAATCTTCAGATGATGAAGTGGCCCCAAGAAGGAGACGTCCTGGCAAAGAGCCGATGGCTGATGGAAGGCAACGCCCTCGAAGCACCCAAGGGGCGAATCCCCAGGAAGTGCAGGAAAGGATCAGGGCTCATGAGGCTGAGATCCAAAGGCTGAGGCGTGACTTAGAAGCTCACCAGGCCACCAGACCCCAGATACCTCCTAGGGGGAGGAATCCTCCTCCTGTCATAGACCTGGATGGTCCGGTACGAAGAAGGGCTGTCGCCCCAAGAACTGATCCAAGCAATCTCCTTCCCTTGGAGATCCTGATGATCCAACTCCACCTTTCACAGAAGAGATAATGAATGCCCATATCTCAAGGAAATTCAAGATGCCCGCTATCAAAGCTTATGATGGCACGGGAGACCCCGCTAATCATGTTAGGACATTCTCTAATGCACTGCTGCTGCAACCCGTGAATGATGTTATAAAGTGTCGGGCCTTCCCTCAAACCCTGTTGGGTATGGCTCAAAGATGGTACAGTCGCTTGCCCCCAAACTCTATTGGATCGTTCAGAGAGTTAAGTCAGGCTTTTATTAAGCAGTTCATCAGTGGGAGAGTCCATGAGAAAAGTTCAGCATCTCTTATGAGTATTGTGCAGGGAGCTAAGGAATCCTTGAGAGATTACCTGAATCGTTTCACAAAGGAGGCTTTAAAAGTCCCGGACCTTGATGATAAGGTGGCCATGATAGCACTGCAACAAGGAACTAGGGATGAGTTTTTCAAGATGTCCTTGGCTAAACGTCCCCCTGAAAGCATGTTGCAGCTCCAAGAGAGGGCAGGGAAGTATATCAAGGTTGAAGAAAGTATGAGGAAGACCGTAGTAAGTAATGAGCCCACTGGAAACAAGAAGAGGAAAACTGATTTAGAATATATTGCAAAGGACAAGTATCCTAGAACCGAACAAAATTCTGATTCAACCCCCAAGAAGGGAGGACCTGGGCAAAAGTTCACTGAATATGCTAAGCTGAATGCTCCTAGAAGCCAGATTTTGATGAAGATTGAGAAAGATAGAGATATTCGCTGGCCTAAGCCCTTGAAGGCTGATCCCGCCAAACTAGGTAAGAGCAAGTATTGCAGATTTCAAAAAGATGTTGGCCATGACACCGATGAGTGTAGGCAATTGAAAGATGAAATTGAGTTTTTGATTCGAAAAGGAAGATTGAACAAATATACTGGAGAGGGAGGGGACAGGAATAATAATGGAAGGAAGAACTTTGAAGATCGTAGGCGGGACCAAGACGATCAGGGGCGGAATCCCCAACCTAGAGGGCCGGTTATAAATGCAATTTTTGGAGGGCAGCGACCTCAAGGGCCTGTGATAAACACGATCTTTGGAGGTCCAACTGCTGCTGGATTGTCCAAAAATTCCAGAAAGGCATATACTAGAGAGGTTATGCATATTGTAGGAGAAGCCCCGAAGAGGGCCAGGACAGAAGTAACATTGGCTTTTGATGATTCTGACCTAGAGGGTGTAAAGTTTCCTCATGACGACCCCCTGGTCATAACACCGATAATAGGAAATAGCCCAATTAAAAGGGTCCTTGTGGATAATGGTGCTTCTGTGGATATCTTGCTCCACGATACCTTTCTAAGGATGGGGTATAACGACTCCTAGTTGACGCCAACCGATATGCCGATATATGGATTTGCTGGAGTAGAATGTCCTGTAGAAGGGATAATCAAGTTGCCAACCACCATAGGTACGGAACCAAGGCAAGCAACACAGATGTTGGACTTTGTGGTAGTAAAGGCTAGTTCGACCTACAATGCTATCATGGGAAGAACAGGGATACATGCCTTTAAGGCAGTCCCTTCTTCTTATCATTCAGTTATGAAATTTCCAACTCGAGATGGGATTGGAGAAGAAAGAGGAGATCAAAAAATGGAAAGAAGCTGTTATGTGGCCTCTTTGAGGGCAGATGAAGTCGGGGGGCAGGTTCTTCCTATTGAAGATATGGATGTCCGAGAAAATGATGAGAAAAGAGGAAAGCCAGCAGAAGACTTGGTTTCGGTTCCTTTAGACCCCGAGAATCCTGAGAGGATGACTTTCATTGGAGCCACACTAGAGGAGCCCCTTAGAGGGAAGTTGGTGAGATTTTTGCAAGAAAATAGTGATGTATTTGCATGGTCAGCAGCTGATATGCCAGGCATAGACCCGGAGTTGATTACTCACAAGCTAAATGTGGATCCAAGCCGGAAGACAGTGAAACAAAAGAAAAGAAATTTTGCCCCGGAAAGACAAGAGGCTATAAAACAGGAAGTAGAGAAGCTCTTAGAGGCTGGTTTCATTGAGGAGATTCAATTTCCGGAGTGGTTAGCAAACCCTGTAATGGTGAAGAAGACTAATGGAAAGTGGAGGATGTGTATAGACTTCACTGATCTGAATGATGCATGCCCTAAAGACTGTTTTCCATTGCCAATGATTGATACTTTGATTGATGCCACTGCTGGGCATGAGATGCTGAGTTTCATGGATGGATTTAGCGGATATAATCAGATTAAGATGCACAAGGATGACATTCCAAAGGTATCATTTATCACAGACTTTGGTGTTTATTGTTATCTTGTTATGGCGTTTGGTCTTAAGAATGCGGGAGCCACCTATCAAAGGTTGGTAAATAAAATTTTTAAGGATCTTATTGGTAAAACTATGGAAGTCTATGTTGATGACATGTTAGTCAAGAGTCTAGTAAAGACTGATCATATAACCCATTTGAGGGAAGCTTTTGAGATCCTGAGGTACCACAAGATGATGTTGAATCCTACGAAGTGCGCTTTCGGAGTAGGATCTGGAAAATTCTTGGGATTGATGGTCTCAAAGAGAGGAATTGAGGCTAACCCCGATAAAATAAAGGCAATCCTGGACATGGAACCACCAAAAACTGTCAAGGATGTTCAGAAGCTCACAGGAAGGGTCGCTGCGCTAGGACGATTCATCTCCAAGTCAGGAGACAAGTGCTTGTCATTCTTCAAGTCACTAAAGAATATCAAAGACTTTGTATGGAATGAGGAAAGCCAGAAGGCATTCGAAGAGTTAAAGAAATATATGGCTCAGGCCCCGTTGTTGGCCAAACCATCTTTGAATGAAGTTTTATTCTTGTACTTGGCTGTTTCAGAGAGCACCTTGAGCGCGGTGTTGGTTAAGGAGGAGCTAAAAGTCCAGAAACCCGTATATTATGTCAGCAAAATTCTGCATGGTGCTGAATTGAATTATTCAACTATTGAGAAATTTGCTCTAGCCTTGGTAATGGCTTCGAGAAAACCGCGTCCTTACTTTTAGGCTCATCAGATTGAGGTGCTAACGAATCAGCCACTGAGAAATATCATTCACAGTCCCAAGGCAAGTGGGAGATTGATTAAGTGGGCAATAGAGTTGGGAGAGTTCGATCTCAAGTATAAGCCACGTACGGCCATAAAAGCCCAGGCACTAGCTGACTTCGTGGTGGAATGTACCATACTCAACCAAGAAGTCGGGGGGCAGGAAGATACCATACCTCAAGACAAGGGAGTCGATAATGGGGACAGAGAGAAGGATGATAAGGAGAAAGAATATTGGGTTCTCTATTTTGATGGAGCATCAAAAACAAATTCCAGTGGAGCAGGGTTGGTTTTACAAAGCCCTGATGGGTTCTTAATTGAGTATGCTATGAAGCTAGACTTCCCAACCACAAACAATGAGGCAGAGTATGAAGCCCTGATAGCTGGCCTTGGTCTAGCTGGGACACTTAGAGTCAAAAACTTAAAGGTCCGTGGAGACTCGAAGCTGATCATATCCCAGGTAAAGGGAGAATTTGAGGCAAGGGATGATACGATGGCTAAGTATGTCCGCCTAGTAAGGGCTGTGATGACCCAATTTAATGAATGCCATATTGAACACATTCCAAGGGAAGAAAATGCTAAGGCAGATGCGCTATCAAAGTTTGCTTCATCTGAGATAGAAGAAAGTTCAGGAAGTGTGTACTTCCGTATTTTGAAGACACGAAGCATAGATGTTAAGCTTGTGGCTCCCATAGGCCTGGGGACGTCATGGATTGATCCTATCAAGGCTCACATTCAAATCGGCTGGTTACCAAGTGATGCAACTGAAGCACGGAAGTTAACTGTTCGAGCACTAAGGTACTCTTTGATAGATGGGATTCTTTACAAAAGATCTTTCGTGGTTCCCTACTTGAGGTGTCTCAGGCCCGATGAGGCACGCTTGGCTCTTGAAGAAGTGCATGAAGGTATTTGTGGACAACACTTGGGGGTCAGGGCCTTGGCTCATAAGATAACTCGTTTAGGCTTTTATTGGCCAGAAATGATGGTTGATACCAAAGAATACGTGAAGAAATGTGACCGCTGTCAGAAGCATGCACCTGTTGTTAGACAACCCTCCGAGATGCTGACCTCTATCAACTCGCCCATTCCTTTTGCTATGTGGGGAATGGATATTTTGGGGCCTTTTCCCATGGCCACAACACAAAGGAAGTTTCTGATTGTAGCCATTGATTATTTCACCAAGTGGATCGAAGACAAACCCTTGGCCAAGATCACAACTAAGCAGGTTGCACAATTCCTGTGGGAAAATATTATGTGCCGATATGGAATTCCCCGTATCCTCGTCACTGACAATGGAACACAATTCAACAATGAGGAAATCAAGAAGTATTGTGAAGAAAATGAAATTGAGTTACGGTTCACCTCTGTGGCTCACCCACAAGCCAATGGGCAAGCGGAAGTAGCAAATCGAATGATCCTGGATGGACTAAAAAAGAGGATCGAGAAGTCAATAAATAATTGGGTGGATGAGATACTTCCCATATTATGGGCCTATAGGACTACCTGTAGAGTCCCGACAGGAGCGACGCCCTTCATGTTGGCATATGGGGTAGAAGCAGTAGTTCCAGTGGAGATATCACATTCCTCTCCAAGGATTCAGGCTTTCAATGCAGAAGAAAATGAGGAAGGGCAGAGGTTAGCCCTGGATCTAATTGATGAAGTGCGAGATGAGGCACATGCAAAGATAGTGGAATACCATAAAAAAGCTTCGTTTTATTACAACCTAAGGGTTAAAGAAAGATTCTTCAAGCAAGGAGATTTGGTATTAAGGAAAGTGGAAGCTTCTGGTGTAGGACAGAAAGGAAAACTTGCCCCAAATTAGGAAGGGCCGTACAAAGTCAAGAGCGTTCAGGGTAGAGGAACCTACAAGCTGGAGACTATGGATGGTTTTGAAGTCCCGAGAACCCGACACACACAAAACCTGAAGGTTTACTACGTGTAAGATAGTCGAAGTACGATTCTCACTTGTCATTGTGACAAGTAGGTTTAAAAGCACCTTGAAGCTTTGCTTGCGTAGGATTTTATATTCCAGTAGAATTTACATTGTCTAGTTATTATTGATTAGGGTCGAACCCATACTATGTAAGGTTTTGAAAAGCCATACTTCATGATTAAGAGTTTGAAATTATTTCAACCTTTGGATGTTTAAGTTATGATAATACCTTGTGTGGGTATAACAAAAATTCATGCCTAAACGCGTATTAAGTATTGGAAAGAAAAGCGAGTAAGAAAAGCAGCATATGAAATATAACCCCGAAGGGTAACAAGTTCTGATATGAATAAAGTTCAAAAAGAAGATATACATAAAAAAACTTAGGCCTTGGAAGGCTGGGATTCCTTGGAACCACTATCCGAAGTCTCCTCGGATGTCTCAGTCGTCCCTTCGGATGTCTCGGTCGTCCCCTCCGAAGTCCCTGTAGAGGTTCCCTCTGTGGGAGATGTTGGTTGCTGAGGCGCTGCTCTTGGAGGCTCTTCCACCCTGACCTTCTTAGTGACATGCTCAAACTCCTCTTCAGAAGAATTTTCCTCCTCTCCGGAGCTGGACCCAAGCTCTTTTCTCTTGTGGCCTTGGCTCCCTGAAGGGCCGTCCTTGATCATATCAGCAAGCTTCTCAGTAACACCCCCAAGCTCTGGAACTCGCACAGGGCAAGGAAAGGAGGACTGCTCGAGGACTTCTGGAAATTCATCTTGTATGGCCTCCACAGCAGCATCCCGGCCTTCTCTATAGCTAACCGGATGTAGGAGAACATCGTGCTCCACCATCAAGTCCTTGAACTCCTGAGTGTCCATCCAGCCATCAAAGGCTTTATCCTTCTGAGCCTTCAGGATAACATTCTCAGCCCGGGCCGTTTCCAAGTCAGAAGTGGAAGAGGCAAGTTGAGCTTCAAGGGCCTCTATTCTCTGGTTGGCCTCCTCCAACTTCTTGTTAGCGTCCTCCAGACCAACCTTCCAAGTCTTGGCTTGGTGAATCGCAAAAGTATGAGATAAGAAAATCGAAAAGGGCAAGTATGAAGGGCATATAAAAATAAAAAAAAACGTACCTTCGCCAAAGCCTGGGCTCCAAAAAGCTCGTTCCCCTCTAAGTCCTGTTGAAGGACAAAGTCTTGATAATCCATCGGGGAGATGGAATGCTTAGACCATTCCTTGGCAAGCGCCGTGTTGCCAACGATTGAATCCTTGCCCCGGATTCCCCAAGCAGGTTGAAAATAGGCCCCTGGCCTCTGCTTGGTGCGCATAACTTGGCTGGGGCCTTCCTCGCCTGGTTCCATTGCTTGGAGTAGGAACTCAGGGAAGCGATCACCAAGGCGCGGGTCTTTAAAGACCTTCCCAGCCCGCTTCATCCTGGTTGTCTCCAGGTCTTTAGGCTTGGTAGCCTCCTCAATCTTCTCAGCCACTGCAAACAAGTGAGATAAATTGAAGAATCAGCGGAATAGAAAATGGAAATAAAAAAGAGATATAAGGAAGGAAACTTACTTTTCTTAGGGACGGGAGAGAGGCCACGTTCTACAAGAACGGTCTCCCGGATAAGATCCCAAGAATGGGAAGTCCCATTATCTTGTATGAGGAGGTTGAAAGCTCTAGCCTCCTCCTCAGACAAAGTTATGTCATTTGGGCTCCCATCGACGGCAAGCCCAAAGGACGATCGAAACAGGGTGCCCCAATCGCCACCCTCCCAAACGACGAACAAAAAATCTTTCTTTCACCCCAAGTTGTTGTCAGGGATGGACTTCCCGTTCACAATGTGGGGAATAGTAGGCGCTGGTTTAGAGAAACCCAACCCGGACTTTTATCAGGGCTGTTTTTGAACTGGAAAATCTTTCTGAAAACGGCAACGGAAGTGGGGACATTGTGCTTGGCACATTGTGACAGATAGCACAGAATAAGCCTCCAAGAATTAGGGGGAAGTTGGCAAGGGCTGATGCCCACATCAGCCAGTAAAAGAGGAATGAACAGATGAAAAGGGAGTCTGATACCTGCCCTTAGAGTATCCCTATAGACGCATAATGCGTCCTTCCTCCACTGGCAGACCCTATCGGCCGGACCTGCAAGAACCAGCTTGAAAGGTTCCTTGATTTTGAAGCAGCTCCTCAACTTTTCCAGCTCCTTGGGATCCCGCAAAGCACTAATATGGTCGTGCGCATCCAGATGCGCATCAGACGGGTACTCATCCCCTCGAGTGTTGATCATGTCGATTAAGGAAGTGTAGCTCGATCGAATAGGAAATTCATTGGACTTTCTAGCCACGTTCATCTTGGCCAAGCGAGTCATTTTCTTGTCAGCCATCTGAAAAAAAAGGGGCACGTAGACAGGCTATCTTAAAAGGGCACACAACGGAAAAATAGACACGAAAAGTAAAGGGAGGGATTTTACCTGAAGAAGCGCTCCTAAAAAAGGCTTTGAGCTCCGACTTGCTGTTATTGCTCTGAGAATCTTAGCAGGAGGAGAAAGAAGAAGAATTTAGAAATGAGAAAGTGAGGAGTAGTAGCCTCTCCTAAGTCCTTTATATAAGAGGAAAAGGGAAGTTGAAGGGACAAAAGCCCATTAGGGACAAAGGCCCAAAGGAAAAAGCCCACAAAAAGGAATATTCCAGAATATTCCTGGGAATTCTAAGGGATTCTAAACAGGGTATAATAAGCCCAGATCAATATTAAGCCCATATTAAAAAAGAGGCCCAGTAAGATTTAGTGAAGTCCAATAAAGAGGCCCAGTAGGATTTGATAAAGCCCAAATCCAATTAGGTTTTGGAAAATACAATACCCTAAATTAAAGCCCTAAAAGAAGTGAAGCCCAATAAAGAGGCCCAGTAGGATTTGATAAAGCCCAATAAAAGAAGGCCAGGCCCAAATCCAATTAGGATTTGAAAAATACAATACCCTAAATTAAAGCCCTAAAAGATGTAAAGCCCAATGAAGAAGGCTAGTGGAAGACCAGAATCCAGGTCGTGAATCCTGCCCGAAATCATTCGAGCAGACACACGAAAATAACGGGTAAAAAAGACCAGAATCCAGGTCGAAATTCAGGTCGTGAATCCTGCCCGAAATTTTTCGAGCAGACACCCGAAAATTATTGGAATAGCAGGACTGAATTGAGGTCGAAACCTCGACCAGGAACGAGGTCGAAGGAATCAAGCATTTTTCAAAAATGGGGATTAAAAAACCCAAATAAAAACCCTGGTCGAAGATCGACTAGGATCCTGGTCGAAAACCAGGTCGTGGATCCTAGTCGAAATCCTTCGACCAGGAAGCATAAGAATCAAAGAATTCTCGAACAGGATCCAGGTCGAAATATCGACTAGAGTTCTAGTCGATAGGCTCAAGTCCAGGAATAAAAAAAAGGGGTGAGTATTCGACCTAGATCCAGGTCGAAAGTTCGACTAGGATCCTAGTCGAATTCCAGGTCTTGGATCCTAGTCGAACTCCTTCGACCAGGATTGCAAGGCTGCCCCCTACTTCGACTAGGATCCAGGTTGAAATTTCGACTAGGATCCTGGTCGAAAAAGGGCTGGAAATCTGAAAAATCCCCAAAAATAAGGATAAATCCCGGAAAATTAAGGATAAATCCCGGAAAATTAGGGAAACATCCATAAATTAAGGATAAATCCTAGAAGTTAAGGGAAAAATCCAGAAAATTAGGGAAAAATCCCGGAAGTAAGGGAAAAATTCCCGGAAATTAAGATAATTCCTGGATAAAAGGAACAATCGTTGTAAACGTGTAGGTCGCTCCACACTTTACGCAAAAACGAAACCCTGTAAGGGAATGAATATACTTAACTTCTGCAAAACCTAATCAATGTTTCCCAAAAGTTGGGGGGCAAATGATAGGGATGAATAAATCCTGATTGCATAATTAGTTATTACAGTTTGGGCTCCAAGGCCCAATAAGAAGATGTATGACATTCAGACCAGAAAGATTAACATGTTGATCAGGCCTGATGGACCGGATCAGGCCTGATGAGACAAAGAAGGCCCAAAAACCCTGATTATTTATTAAATTCGTAATTAATAAATAAGGGAGAAAAACAACTATTAAGATAAGTCCTAGTGGGGATATAAATCCTTGTAGATTGGCCTCAAGGGGACCTAAAAGGATAAGGAATCAGTTTCCTACTATCTAGGACTCCAAAATCCATTCTAATTATGAGACTTGCCCACCAAGTCTCCTATACCAAGTCCAATTCAAGGACTCTCAACATCTATATAAGGGGCCTCACCCCACAGCCAAGAACTACATTTTTTGACTTGATCCTTGACAATCAGCAAGGTACGTAGGCATCTTGTTAAGGCAGATTGAGTCACGAAATACAAGAACAGTCAAAATCGAGCCTTGAAGCTCACGTTCCTTATTATTAGATACAGCAATCATATATATTAGTTTTAATCCATAACAATATGCTCTGTAAATTGAAGTTTCTTTTTATGATCAACAAATAAGGTAATCATTTTATACGGACGACAGATATATATCATACTCCTAAATGACTCTTCATCGTACAATAATCTAAAACCCTTATTACAAATACGACCATCACATTAAAAATACAAGAAATCATGCTTGCTATAATTATAGTTCTTCACATAAACTTCTAAATCAGGGAATGAAAACACATGTCAACACGTCCACCAACATACAAAATCTTCCTTTATTTGAACTAAATTCACCATGATGATGCAAGTGAATCGAAATCCTACCCATTCTACAAATTAAGTGTACACAATGTAGTCAATATAGACGAATACAATCATATATACTCATACAACAATAGTTCGAATGAAAAATATCAAGAAAATATATAAATTTCGAAATAAGAACACCACATAAGAACAATACATACATAATTACATGCAAATGAACAGAATGAGAACATACCTAATACGACCTATAGATGTTATCTTCTATCGATTATCTTTAGATTCTTCCCATAACCTTAGAACCGCTCTAATCAGTTGCTTTACCGAAGAACTAAAATTAGGGTTTTGTTTTCCCATTTGTACGCCTTTGAAATGAATCGATTTTGACTGCTTTTTTGTTTTTAACCTGTTACTCTATTTCAATTATTTCCAGATAGCCCATATAGCCTCCACATATATTCAAGTAAGCGACAAGTCACACACTAATGAGAAACATGACAGATTTCGTTAAGTTTAACCAAGTTTGTCTTTGACTCTAACGTTTTTTTATTTTTAATGACGTTAGGGGACTAAGACGAGTTAAAATGACAATTAAGGATTAGTTTGAAATATTTTGTTCTAATCAATGACTTACTTGATATTTAACCCTTTGAAATTATAGTTAATTTTGATCGTTTAAATTTTTTTACAGTGCATACCAATTATTTGATTGATTAAAAGATTTTCTTTGCTTGAATTGTTATTGAACGATTTCTGGTTATTTATAAATTTGCATCAAAATAATTTGAATTAGTTTTGTACTGATGCAATCAAATTTAAATTTCCTTAATAACTTTTTTTAAAAAGGTTAAATATTATATTATAAAATTTCATATCATACTTTTGAAAAATAAAACTTAAAAAAAATCGTATTTCTATAATTTATTTTAAAAAATCATATTTTTAACAAGAAATAATTCATAAAAAGACATTTTTAAAAAAATAATTTTGATGTTTGTAGGAGGGTAAGTATGAGAATAATAAATCCACGTATGCAAACGGTTGTGTATATAGGAGGTGTTTAAAGTTTAAAACCCCCCACACACAATCACACACAATCACACACACACAATCATATGAAAAAAATTAGGGGTTTGTAAAAATGGGGAAGATGATGAGTACAGGAATGAGCAATAGTAAAAATAAAAGTAAATACTCGGCCTTCGATTTCGATGGCGAGGAGGAGCAAATTGATGCGGAGAGGCATTCGAAGCTCGTTCTCAATAAGTATAAGCCTGTTATTAGCCCTAACATATCTCCCTCTTCTGTTGACAAATACACTTTCCTTCAATACTGTATGTCTCTCTCTCTGTTTGTTGTGATTAATTAATTGATCATTTGATAGTGAGTGTTCAGGATTAAAATTTATATATATAACATGTGCGTAATGATTGCATTAACGTGATTCTCTCTCTCTCTCTCTCTCTCTCTCTCTCTCTCTCTCGCTCTCCCTCTCTCTCCCTCTCTCTCCCTCTCCCTCTCTCTCGCTCTCCCTCCCTCTCTCTCTCTCCGCCCCCTCTCTCTCTGTTTGTGTTTGTTGTGATTAATTGGTTGATCATTTGATAGTGAGTGTTCAGGACTAATAGTTCACATGCGTCTGTGTGTGTGTGTGTGTTTGTTGTTGTGTTGGTTGATCATTTGATAGTGAGTGTTTTATTTTTATATCATGTGGGTAATGTGTATCATGTGCGTAATGATTGCATAATTGTGATGATTTTGTTGTTAAAACATGCATTTTGTGTTTGTGTAAATGATTTTGATTTTGTGATAATTGTGTTTGTGTTTGATGTTTTCGATAGCGAGTGAGTGATGAGGACTTGGAGTTGTATACGTGTGTGTTGTATGATGATAGTGTGATTCTGATTATATGATGTTGAGTGATGAGTGTTTATGTGATTTATACGTGAGTGTGTGGTTTACTCCAAGGCATGAAGACATGTGTGTTTTATTTTATTTTTTGGAAAACATATGAGGGAAACATCGGTTCGTGTTGGATGCTTTTGTACTGAATGTTTATTAAATGTAGTTGTTTCTTGTATGTTGATAATGGTGCTCGTGAGGTCAGCAAGTGATGCCGAGAGAGTTGTATATTATTCTTTATTAACATACACTCAATTTTTACTATGTCAGGAATTAACTTGCAAATTAGTAGTTCATTGTTATTTACGCTCAAAATATTGTCGACAATTTTTTAGTTCACCAAGATTGTTTTTCCTTGTTAGGAGCTTACGTAGGGAAAATAGTTATGGCAAAGTGATAGGAGTAAAGCAGTTGCTTTATTAGGTTAAAAAAGGTTAATTTTTAAGACGTCTCATTACCTAAACATTATCTAAACAATAATGACCATGATATAGTATTCGAAACAGTAAACCCCGATTTCTATTATTATCTCAGAGGATTGCGGGTCTTTGATTTTATAAATATTAAGTCTTATTGATCTGATATTTATGTCATTAGAGGGGTTTTAGCCAATAGATTTTACATTGACAGCTTATATTTTTCTCAAAAAGGAGCTACGTTTCCTTTTTTTAGACCTTCAGCCGAACTAAATTCACTCCCATTGTTTTCATATTGGTCTGGAGCTTCAAGATCAATATTTAAACATACAAATTGAAAAGCAATCACGATCCTTGTAAACACATTTTTTCTTTTTTTGGCTTCCCTCAATTTTGTCTATGTCAGGAAATTAACTTGCAAATCAGTAGTTCATTGTTATTTAGGCACAAAATATTGTCGACAATTTTTTAGTTCACCAACATTCAGTTTTTCCTTGTTAGGAGCCTGCATAGGGAAAATAGTTATGACAAAGTGATAGGAGTAAAGCAGTTGCTTTATTAGGTTAAATAAGGCTAAATTTTTAAACGTCTCATTACCTAGACATTACCTAAATAATAAAGACCATAATATAGTATTTGAAACAGTAAACCCAGATCTCTATTATTATCTCAGAGTATTGTGGGTCTTCGATTTTATAAATAGTAAGGCTTATTGATCTGATATTTATGTCATTAGAGGGGTTTCAGCCAATATATTTTACATTGACAGCTTATTTTTTTCTCAAAAAGGGTCGACTTTTCCTTTGTTTAGACCTTCAGACGAACTAAATTCACCCTCTATTGTTTTCATATTGGCCTGGAGCTGCAAGATCAATATTTAAACATGCAAATTGAAAAGCGATCAGGATCCTTGTAAACACATCCTCTCTATTTTTGTCCCCCCCCCCCAATTCTTTGTGTATCTCATGTTCAGTTCAGTTACCAAACTTTCATTTCGATTTGTGAATGTTAAATAAACTCTGTACATTTGACCTATGCATTGTTCGCTATTTATATAACAAATCTTGATAATTTAAGTTCTATTGTAGTTTCAAAAGTAAATAAGGATCAAGACAAGAAATCTGGCCAGGAACCAATTAATATTGATGCTACTGAAGAAGTTGTGAAAGAATGCACATCCAGCCTAGAAGTTAATGTTGTGTCAAGCTCTTCAGACTCTCATTCAAATGTGTCTCTTTATGATAATCACAGTGACAGTTTCTGTCTATCTAAATTAAACTCCGACGTGTCTCGAGGCCGAAGCGCGGATATTTTAGGGACTTCCACTATCAGCAATCATCGAGACGATACTCAATATAAACTTCCAACTGATGTACGAGACTTCTTCATCTGCTTATTTATGTTGGCTGTATCGATTTAAATCATAGTTCAATCTTTGTTTATTGCAGAGTCAGCCTATTGGCATCACTTCAGATGATGAAGATAGCATTGAACTGAATTCTGTATCAAAATTAAATTGCCATTACGTGGATGATGAAGGTTGTAACCTCATTAATATATGCTTGTTTTACTTGAAGTGCATATTCTTCTCAGTAATAGTGTCATATTAATGATGCGATTTTCTAAAATGTGTTGTAGGAGTTGTAGTATAATACTAAATATATCTATGTATTATATTTTCAGCTTTATCAGCAGTGCGAGTTCTATTGTATGGTTTCAATGGAGTTGAATCTGTAAGCACACTACATCCTTTTATTTTGTAGCTTCTAAAGAAAACATGTCAGTTGAGGCTTATTACAGAAATTTAAAGTTTGTTGTTTTTCCTTTTGGAGGAGATCCATTTTTTTTCCTTAAATATTTTTATAATGCCCTTTGTTTGTTTGATGTATAGTGCCCACAGTTTCTTTCTCTATGCTGGTCGTTGCCTGTTTGACTTTTTCCGGTGGTAGTACGACTTTTGATTGATATACTTGTAGACACAGAATCTTGTATATGCATCACATTAACCAAAGCTGGCCTTGATTTTGTGAATTGTAATTATCAATATTACATCTTCTAAAGTTACTGGCTAAAATTATTATTGCAGTTGGATATTACATATAATGCATTGGATAGAGGTGAGCAAACTTTACAGTTGCATAAATTTCTAACATAGTAAACCATTGGATTTTGATTTTTTGGTTTAACACGTGGCATCTGAATTAGTTTAAGCTTTAAATAAGGAGTGAAGTAGGACTACGAATTAAAAAATATGGAGGATAATTGGTGAATTGCATTGGAATTATAAACATATTTGATCGCAGAACTACTATAGTAAATGTAGATATGCAAGAATTAGGATTAATGTGGATTCTTGTAATAATTTCTTATTTTTTATCTTACCAATAGTGAAATACCTTTTTCTCTGTCTGTTTGTCAAAAATTGAACTTCCCCTTTCATTCTAATAGATTAGTCTTTATAATTGTACTCTCTTTAACCAATTTATCTTTTTATCTTAAAGTCGACCCTTTACCTTTAACATTGTACCTGTTATACACATATACAACTAACAAATATTATTTTTCCGTTCTTAAAAAGAATATTTACTATATTTAAATTGATACTAGGCGTACAGCAAAAAAAGAAGAAGATAATAGGCATTATTTAGTAAAGAGTCTCATAATGAATTTAAAACAATAACTGCCGTGTCCTAATCCAAGTGTAGGACCCTTATAAAACATGTCCTCGTGTCTTTGGCTTTGGGGTTCGAAGAATTTGACACTTCGATTTGTTTCGGTGTTTAATCCTTCTAAACGAGTCCGAGCATCATAGAAATATCCCGTTCGTAGCCACATGTTTGTAGCTCATCGCAACCAATGATCGTCACTGGTCTATCTCAAATAAATGCTATGTATTTCTTTTAGTTCTACAAATCAGAGAGTGTGAATTTTAAGTCATTTAAGCAATTCAAACTCACATTTATCTTTTCTCTGCATTAACTTTTTTCTTATGTTTATCTCTGTACAGCCTTTTATTCTGTTTTCATCGATTATCTTTTTTTATTATTGTAACATGCAGGATAGGGGGATTATGTTTTTACCTGTAAACATCTTTGTCGGTGATAAGATCTTCTGGGATCCCCAAGTGACCCTCACTAGGAATCATGTTAAACTTGAGGCGGAGGGTTCGGTACTTGATGAGGGCCGTTTAAGCTGTGAATGGACAACTGCTGATATTTTTAGCATCGAGTCTGTGTCGTCTAAAAAAGTAAGCCTAATATCACCGTATTTAATTTGCACTTCCAGATCCAGCTTTCAAATTGTTAATTAACTTTGTGTTAATTTCAGCTTTCACATGTTGGTTTGAAATTGAATATCCTTTTAAGGTCCAAGGATAGGGAACCAGTTATAAATGTTGAAGAATCAGGTAGGGCTTCCCATGATTTCCCTTTTTGTGGTTAAATTCGATGCAGCTATATAAACCTCTGAAACTCTAATTTTATATAGAATGGCCGTAATTTACTATATTTTGCTTTACATAATCTGATCTCATGCATCTTTCTTGCGAGTTGATGTATCCTACAAGCTGTGAGATGATTTCATCTAGAATGGTGGCAGGAAGATTCTATTTAAGATTTGGGATATTGTTGTTTAATGTTGTAAATCATGTCGTCGAAATGGTTGCATGAAGACCCTATATCGGATATGATATATTTGGTATACCATAAGTCTTTGATATTAACAGCAAAATGATAGATGACTTGTTAAAAAGATGTTTTTCATCTGAAATGGTGGCCCGATGATACTATATTCGGAAGGTTTTTCCATATTTATTTACTCATCCATTTCTCAAACTCATCAATTAAATGACATTAAATGATTAAAATCGTAAGTGGGTTCATATTTTCTAACCGGACGATTGGACACCAGCTAGTCGCGGACTTGACTTCTATTCGATAATGATCGAAATAGAAAATCATGTTTAACAATTACCTTCAATGGTTAGCTTTGGGAAATTGTTAGTCAAATTGCCAACAGGACCGGACTAATTTTGGAGTATTAACCTTACTAGCTTACAACCCGTGCCACACGGGTCTCCAGTAATGATCTAAATAGAAAATTATGTTTAACTATTACCTTCAATGGTTAGCTTTGGGAAAATGTTAGTCAAATTGCCAACAGGACCGGACTAATTTTGGAGTATTAACCTTACTAGCTTACAACCTGTGCCACACCGGTCTCCATCATTATTATTGATGAGTTTCAAACCCTCGACTTTTGGTAGTACTTTGATATTATTCCTCTTAGGCTTATTATCCTACATAATATATAATTAGATCTAATGGTTCTCATTTGTTTGTTTTGAATGATCTAACTTTTCAGGGATAACCAAAAACAAAGGGTTAACCAAAATTACAAATTATACCCATGTTTTCTTATTATTGTTTAAAATAGATTCCTCGTAGTAATATACCAGTATTTTCTGTTTTTTAATCAAATAAATGCATAGTCTTCTTGACATTTTATACTAGTCTACAAGCTCAAGTTCATTGCTTAAATAATCGAAACTCATGCAACTACTTCTGAACCTAGTGCGTTAATTGTAATTCTCTTCGGGCGTTTGACTGATGTTTGTAATGATACAAGTAGAATTTTAGACTACCATACGCAGACCTTTTTCATGTCTGTGCGTGTCTGTATTGTTTTTCAAGTTAGTACATGCGAGATAAATTTTCTGTCAAGCATTATAAGGTGGATTTGTGCTCTACAAGATGACCGTCAAATTTTAGATGGCATCTCACGTATTTTTGTATATACTTTGAGGATTAGTTTAATGCGATTGTTTCATTTTTGGGGGCTAGAAAAGCTTTTCGGTAGTACCTAGTGCTTTCTTAGATTGAGAAACTATCTAGGATGATTTATTAAATGCAGATACTTAAGCATCAAATGCGTGGAAACTGCTTTAGTTGCCAGTCATGTAGCAGTTTTGCGTGGCAAGTTTTATGGGGTTGAGACTTGAGAGTTGTCGTCAACTTCAAACCAGGTTACTAATTCAAAATTTACTACATGCAGGCATTATCAAGTTGGACTGGGAAGTCGCTTATTCTGACTGGCCGGAACTGAAGAATAAAATTTGTGCACTGGACAGTAGATACAAAGAAGCATGGATTACTGATTCTCTGTGAGTGTCATTGGTCATTAATCCTCAAATGCATGCGGAAATGTTTTTTTTTTGCTTAATTTTGCATTCTTTTGTTCATTTATGTCATATTTAGTCCAACAAAACAAATTATTGCTCAAAATTGTTAATTTTCGTGTTTCTGTTATTCTGTTGTTGACTTCGTGTATAAAGCATATTAAGCTCTGAAGCTATTTTATGAATTTGGCATGGGATCTGATGGCTTTTGATGTTCTTGTCTCAGTGTTGATGCAGTCAATATAGAAGGCGTTTTAGAGGACAAGTTTTCAAGTCATCATTTTCGTGAGTAAGTGTGGTGAAGGTTTTGTGTCAGTATCTTCCTTGTCAATTATGGTGAAAATACTACTGAAGTAGGCACTGAGTATAGTTCTGCTTAAGTACTGTCTTTTTCTACTTGGGAATTCTTATAGAAGCCTGGTCCTCAATGAGAAATTCATTTTTCCCCATTATCGTTACCTTTATATAAGAACATCCCCTGTATCTTTTGTTATTTTAATGTAAAGATGCCGAAAGTCTGTTTGAACTAGTTGTATAAATCCAGAAAATAAACCTGTCTAAATCAGTGGTTGTTGAAATTTATATACACTGTAGAGAATGCAGTTTGAAGATGATGTTTAGCTGAATCTATATACACTGTAGAGAATGCAGTTTATAGACGATGTTTAAAAGCTCACTTGGTAGAGAAGATAGAAACATACATCATTGAGAGCTTACTATTTACGATATATCAAGTATAATTGGTAGTGGGATTTTTTGCTGCAATATATACTCTAATGCAGTCATACATGCTCAGCTTTATTAATCTTGGAATTATGCATATGCCTTTCTATTAAATTTCTTCCGTATTTACGTTTAGAAAGTCAGTCAGTTATGTTAACTAATCTATTGATATAAATTACGAAATTCCTAAAATATTGATTACTCAAATAAATTGTATTGCAGTTCGGATGATTTCGTTGTTACATTTCCAAAAGGGGATCTTGATGCTGTATCCATTGGTTGGAGTGATCTCCAATTATTACAACCAAGGACTTTCATCAATGATACTATCATTGACTTTTACATGAAGTAAGTGGGATGTCTAAACTTACATTATGCCGTGTTTCTATTATGTATAGTAGATCATGTACGAGTAAAGTATACAGATCCACACGGGTTAGATAAATTGGAAAAAAGAAGATCCTGAATGGGGGTGAAGTGGTTCCAATAATCTAGCCTATATGAAATTGATTGTTAATGAAAAATTTTGTATAATACTTAACAACTAATGTGTTTGAAGCAAATTAATAATTATAACCAGCCATCTTAACTTTTAGACCGTCAAATTTGAAAATATGAGACTATCATACCGTGAACTAGGTATAATATATGTTAAGGTGACAATGAATAGTTATGATGATAGTGACGCACGCCGGTGCCTAAGTTACTCTGTTTAATCCCTCAGCTCATTGTCTTCATTGCTCTCGTAAAATAGACAAACAAGTTTGCTTAAATGGATTCAGGTGAAAAGCAAGGGAGGATACAACTTTTGTATACTTTGAAAGGGATGGTGAGGAGTTTTAAAATAAAATTTGGAGGTTGATGAAGTAGTTACTCTAGTCTACACTGTTCCAAGTCTTCTTTGTTCATCTCTGCTGAACTATTTAATTATGCTGTTTGTCTCTGGGTAGAAAATACTTTAAGAGAATACAAGTCCCTAATCAAATACTTTATATTATTTGAAGGTGCATGTTACACAGAAAACGCCACCCTTTTATTTTTCTATTTCAATAAAGAATACAAAAGATCAATATTGGGGAACTTTATATTGTACCAGCCTCCTCTTGATGCATTCGGGCTCTTATGTTTTTGATTCACACTTTCTTTGCACGAGTTTTTATTAAGATTTTTTTGTTTTGTTTTTGTTTTTATTTTTATTTTAATATTTTATTATTTTTGATTTACATTTATTTTTATTATTATAACAATATTCTTTCTTATTTAATAATAATATCATGCAATATGTATCATCATTCATATCCACTGTTCTTTATTGTT
Source organism: Apium graveolens (assembly GCF_009905375.1). Classification (NCBI taxonomy): domain Eukaryota; kingdom Viridiplantae; phylum Streptophyta; class Magnoliopsida; order Apiales; family Apiaceae; genus Apium; species Apium graveolens. Next base: position 11,264,759 of record NC_133655.1, read on the forward strand.
ATGTTTTTTCATTTTTTTTTGTAATCCTAATAGAAATAGTGTATGTATATTAGTATTTTTGAAATTTTTCTTTTAGCTTTCAACTTGTGACCACGACCGTGCTATAACATACCAAATCAGATCCCATATGCTTATTATATTTATATATAATTTAGTTTATAGTTATATATAGATCAGCGATTACTGAAAGACAAATTGCTTAAACAAATGGATTATCTTAAAAAGATGGTTGTGGTGGTCTAAATATTTTTTATTTGCGGACAAAACTATCTATACTATGTAGCACTATACCTATGAAAGCTAGTATGAAGACCTTTAGTTAGTTGGTCACTTGGATTTTACATTGTATTGGGCCGAAGATGAAAGAAATCCACCACCGCATCAAGTGTATCATATATAAAATAATGTAGGTCTGTACTTTGGGTATCTGGGCAGGATAAAATACTATAACTGAACTATTGTATGTAATTAGGTTGAAAGAAGTTGAGATTTTTAATGAAAAGATCCTAGATAATATCTAAAAATGAACGGGTTTAAAAAGATAACTCTGAGCCGGTTGAAATTATTGAGTTATGTCAAGAAAGATGGATTCTAGATTCTCTAAAACCTCTGTAAATCACTAATTTACATACTGAAAATCCCTAAATATAGAAATAATTAGGATCTTAGATATTTTAAAAACTGTACCAGAAATACACTTCTCACTTATATTTTTTTTTAAAAAAATTTATGTTTATTATGTACTTGTGCGTATAAACTTTGATGCTTGTCTAGTCTATATCATTCAAGTAACTATAAGAAACATATTCTTCAGGATTAAGTGATTAACTATATTGTACTGTAGGTTGTGTGTTGTGTGCCTTCTTTTCTATTTGTTGGATATTGACTAATTTATCTTTTAATCCTTGTCAAAAATCTAAAGATATGTGAAAACAACTTCTGGAATCCAGTTTAATCTTAGAGTTGCAGTTTTTTAGTTCATACTTCGTATAGTTCTATTTTTTGTTCTAGATGATATTTTCACGTACAACCAGTTTGAGATCAGAATGCCAAAAATTAAGCCTCTGAAATACAGTCATCTCCTCTGACACTTACTGCATTTGTTCTTTTATTGACATTTTAACTTGAACTCACGGAGTTTGGACAACTTACAGATACCTTAAGGACAAAGTCAAACATAGGGATGTGCCTCGGATCCACTTCTTTAATTGCTTTTTCTTTCGAAAGTTGGTTGATCTGGATGGAGATTTGTCTATTGAACATGAAGGAAGGGAAGCTTTTCTACGTGTTCATAAATGGACGAGGAAACTCAATCTGTTTGAAAAGGATTACATCTTTATTCCTGTTAATTTCAGGTGAGATAATGCACTACGATGTGAAAAAATTCAGATCATTTATCTCTTGTGTTAATGACTTCATCATGTTTCAGTTTCCATTGGAGTTTAATTGTTATATGTCACCCTGCAGAAGTGGCCAATCTCAAAGGCAAGATCTTTAACCATCATAAACATGACCCTTATTTTTGTTTTGCAATAACTAATTTTTTAAAATAATTACAGATGAGGGAAAGTTGGCCTGTCCTGAAGGCAAGATCTTCTATCATTGTAAATCTGATTAATTTTGTTTTTTTGTGGTCGCTAATTATCTATTATTGCAGAAAAGGGAATGGAGGAGTTGCCTAAGATACCATGCATTTTGCACATGGATTCTATAAAAGGAAGCCATAGAGGTCTCAAAAAACTGTTTCAGGGGTAATTTCATATGCGTTTTCTTGCATTAATACTGCTTTGAACATGCATGGGTCATGGAGTTTGGTTGATGAGATGGAGTACGGGATAAAATTTACTAATGATTATTTTTCACATCAGTGAGTGTCGATATTGGATTTCAAAATTATGAAATCATATTCCCTATGTTCACATTAGTCTTATCACGTCTATAGTGCATTTGATGTGAACCCTAGGACTTAAGAAATCAACTAATTTTCTTTTCCCTTCACACTGGCCTATATTTTTTCTCATCATCCTCCAGCCTAAACTCATGTATTTTAACTATTACATGTGTACATGATTTGAAAGTAAATGTCTGTATGCACTATGCAATTTATGAATGTATCTACTAATCTTAACTTATGTAATAGTTGCTTTAAATTATTAATATCATTTCTCGGTATTACCTTCTTGTGTTTTTTTTGAAGTAAAATTGATTTATATATTAAGAATTGATATATGTAGTACATTCGGGATAGACGATAAAGATCCTTTCAAGGGTATGTTAAGCAAAGGACGTGCATACTAGGAAGGAATGCTAAACTATTGATATATATCATGTTAAAGCCTTCACCTTTTTTATTTCATGAACTGACAGTTATTTGTCGGAAGAATGGAAGGAGAGGCATAATAACCGGGTAGTAGATTTATCTTCAAGATTCTGGGATGTACCCTTTTTTAGCCTTGAGGTGACTACTAAATTTTTGCTCAATTTATTTTCAGTTTTTGAATATATATATATATATATATATATTCGTTTCTGTACCGCCTAAATGCGTGTTTGTGTAGAGTGCGCACGCGGCATTTATATTTTGTGTCGTGCGTTCTCATCTTTTGCTGTCACTTAGTGTGAGGATGCTCCATCAAGTACTCGTACTGTTTATTTGTTTATTGCTCTTTTGTAATGCTCTAAGTTTGCATGTCTATAGTAAATGGTAGCTTGGTTGATTTCGTTCAGGGTTAAATTTTTCTACATTTGTGACAATGTCACTCTTTTAAATTGGTTTCATGTGATAGATGATCACCAGTAGTCCGTCCTCAGTTTGTCCGTTAATTGCGATTTAACGTGACCATATTCTTGTTTAATATATCGGATTGTTAAGATTAATCAAAAACTTTGTTGTATGAATGTAGTGTGTTACAATGAAGTCTATTAGATTAGATATATTGCCATTTATTGATTTTGAATGTACCATGCACGATGCTTTCATACTATCTTGTAATCTCCCATGCTTGAACACATCAATTTCTGTCATAACTGCAAATATCGTGTGTGTATGAATTGTAGGTATAGTTTTTTTTTGTGTTATTTCTTTCATAACTATCTCATGCAAAGGATATAGAGGCCTATGTTTCTACTTGCTTTTACACAAATCGTTTGACTTGATGTTGGGAAGATTGATTTTTTAGGCACTAAAATATAGGGCTACAAATGAACAGAGCCGTTCGTAAACAAAACTCGGGATCGACTCGTTTAAGTGAACTTGTCTCGGTTCGTTTTCTTAAATAAGCCGAGTTTGAACATAAAAATGAGCTCGGATGATTAAACGAGCCCGAGTTTTTTGTCAATTTCAAATCGGAATCGGCTCGGGCTCGGCTCGGATAAAGTTTATATATATTACAAATAATAAATTATTAGTAATCACTTAAATATTTTTATTAGTATATTTTTTCATCATTTATTAACAATTTAATTATTTTACAATTTTTGTTCATTTTTTAAAATTTAACACTTAGTTTTCTCGTAAGGAAACTATCAAACATTGTTATCATGATATATTCATCTCCAATTCTTTACACTTTCATAAACACCATTAAATAACTTGTAATTTGCATAAACCAGATTTAAGTAAAACATCAAAATATAATAAAATTTCGACATCGACAATTTATAAAATAATGCATAATTTTTAAAGTTACGAATATCTTAATAATTTAAAATAAAATTGGATATATTCATAAAACACGTCTTGAAAAATAAAATGATGTAGATTAAGAAACAAGTGTAGAGTGTGAGTGTGCATATATAATTGTAAGATACAACTAGTATTTGATCTCAATACAACTTGTAAAATTATAAAATACTCCCTCCATCCCATTTTAGTTGTCATGTTTCCTTTTAAAGAAGTCAAATTGACCAATTTTTGACCAAAGATTAAACATTACTCTTATATTATTTCGAAAAACTAAACATTATATATTAAAGTAGATTAAATCTACTTTCTGGTGATGTAATTTTTTTATTTTGTTCAATTATAAATTATTAATAAACTTCGGTCAAACTTAAGTCAATTTGACCGGCACAAATCCAAATGTGACAACTAAAATGGGATGGAGGGAGTATATTGTAAGGTTGGTCCATTGAAAAATTTATGTGACCTATTAGTGGACAACTCGACCCGGCTCGTGTTCGGCTCAACTTGGTTGTTCCTGAACCAACTCGTGTTCGGAACGAGCCGAGCTTGAACATCACTTTCGGTTCGGTTTAAAAACTCGGCTCTGCTCGGCTCGTTTAAAAAAAATAAAGCTCTGCTCGGCTCGTTTAAAAAAAATAAAGCTCTGCTCAGACAGAACTCGGCTCGGTTCTGTTAGTTTGCAGCTCTAATAAAATATTTCGTTTAGCATCTGGCCCTGATTAAATAAATTCTCGATGACTTCCTTTTACAAATTTTGATTTAAAAATCAAGTAAATTTTCTGAGAATAGTAATCATACTCAGCTGAAGCACATTGATGGTAGTTGTGTATATTCAATGACTGGAGTAATCAAATTTAACGATGTATAATAAAATGGCTTTTTATTGCCCCCATTTGTATATGATATCAGTTTTCAGACAGTTTTTTTAAAATAAATTGAGCAGCGCCTTTGACCCAAATATTCAGTCCGTTCAATTGAAAACAAAGCTCTGAATTATTGTTACTTTCTAAGAAATGTTGCTTATATTTTACTTTTAGCTATTGTTTTGGAAAGGATTTCATCCAGTTTCCGACCAAATTTGATCGACTGTCATAGCTATTTAGCTTCCACAATAATACAATGCGAACTAACTAGTTATTCCAACGGAATGACTTTTCGTTTAAAAACCGGAAGAAGTAAGGATATGATTTTGATAGATTATTAATTAGAGACCTGATGCTGAATCCTGGAATAATGCTAACTTGTGAATTGATTCTATCTCAATGCTATGAATTTGTAATACACTAATATAGATATTTAAGTGCATAAAATTTATTCAGGTGTTACCATAAATAAACACTAAATAAAGTAAAATATCTGAAATTGGAGGTCTCTGATTATCTTCTTTATATTCCCCGGATACCTTATATGACTGTTGGATCCATACGGACCATACCAGTGTTAAGCTCATACACCTAGGTCTGGATAACATAGCTTAGAGTATGAGTTTGTAATAGAATATACTCGTACATCTGCCTATACAGTTATTTATTGTTTTTGAGTATTATTATATTACTCAAATTATGGAAATTGCTATATTTATAAGTCACCCTAGACCTTCTGTGAGTATCCAACTGTATATATTTGTCAACTGTTCTGGATGATTAAATAATTATATTGGAGCGTGTCATAGTAATTTAATATTAATATTAATGAATCATTAAGAATATTTTTTTGATTCATTGTTAGTCAGAGAAAGTACATGAGCTTCTTAAATGAAAATACATGGGCACATGCAGGAGTTGCTTCCCCTTACGTATTTTTATATAGAAAATTTCCCTTATTGGCCAATTTCTGACGCATTTAACTTGTCTTGGACGTCTTGTAAACAAAATTAATTATTCCCATATTAGAAAATTCTTCTATTAGCACAGTTGTCTAGATGGATAAACCATAGGATCCAGTACATATGTAGATGTTCTCTAACATTTGGGTCAAATCCTGTTCTGCATTTTAGTAAGGGCATGGTTACTGTCTTATTTGTTACCATAATTTACTGCAAGTACCCACAGAGTATAAACAAAAGGTCTCTAAGCCTTAAATTAGAGATTTAGTGCAACGACTTTTGGTTGTCTACGCCTTCCACAGGTTCACCTCTGTTGGCACATCGCTGTTATCCATGCTGATATCTATTTTTTATGTTACTATATAGAATATGTTAACTTGTGATTCATCATAAAGGTAGAGACTAAGAAAATGATTTGTTTCATTTATTATTATGTTTTTTCTTGGCTTGTCGTGCATCAAATTTCCACCACTTTTCTATGTGATATGGTAAGCTCATTATTCAGCAATTGCACTTCTCTTGGTTCAGGTACCACAGCAGAAAAACTTATATGATTGTGGTCTATTTTTGCTCCATTATGCGGAGCTTTTCATGGAGGATGTTCCAGAGAACTTCAATCCTTTCCAGATCGCCAAGTCATCATCCAATTTTGTAAGTGATCTCATCTTTTTTACGACTATTTTAAATTCACTATAGACTTTGAGTTTCAGAATATTAGGTAATTGGAACTTCTAATAAATTTGCATTCAATACAACATTTTGATGCTATGTTGTGGATCTTAAAATACATGTTCAACTATTTTCAAGTAAATAAATGTTGATCTATATTTGATACTTGGTAGTTTATTATACTGATGAAGTTGTATGATCCTAATAAACCCTCTTTTAATACCTTAATGTTTTGATGGAGTTTGAAATTTTTAAATGGCGTCATAGCTTAAGGTTGGGAGGAGTGTCAGGTTATGGCCGCCCTAACCTAATCTCAAACCGATGGTTTGAACCCTAAAAGCATCTCAAAGAGTTCTTAGTTAACTCCTTAAAGGGTTAGGTTGGGTTAGTAAGGGAAAGGTTGGGATGGGAAGGGATGGGCTGGGTTAAAATTTCATGTTTGGTTGAGGGGTTAGGATGCAAGGTTGTACTAAAATAATTTTTAAATAAAGTAAATTTAAAGTAAATTTAAAATATGTATTATTAATTTTAAAATCTGTAAAAAAAACCATGAATTCATTCATTTTGCCAACAAGGCATAATACACAATTAGAAAAATTACATTTTATTATATATGTAAGTGTGATTAATTAATTAATTACGTAATACAATAAAATAATCTGTTTTGCAGATAATTTGTTTTTTTATAAAACTAAATGATTGCAACAAGTGTTTTCAGCTTTTCTCTTGGACTTAACTGCGACGTATATCCATGTTTGCTTTGGCTATACATCTCCCTGGTCCGCGGATCTGGCTGACCAGAAGTTTTTTGCCCTTGTTGAATTATTAATCACTTGTCCTGTTGTCCAACCAAATATGATCATGTGCACTATAATCCCTTGCATTACAGAAATTAACTGAATTTACTGTAAATATTATTTGTTTCAGTGATCTGCTTTCTGCTCTGTCTGAAATAGTTAAATTTTTGTAATACTAACTTATCCTTTTTGCTCTATTATTTAAAACTTTCCTTAAAATTACCTTCTTAATGAAAGTTACATCATTCTGTGTTGCAGCTCACAGAGCACTGGTTCAGCCCTGCAGAAGCTTCTTCAAAGCGTGCTCATATCAAAGAATTAATTTATAGGATTTCTGTCGAGCAGTCTTATGATTTTGGTGCTTATGATAAAAGGAGTCCTTCAGAATCTACTGAAGTTGATGCATGCAATAACAGTGGGATTTTTCTTCATGAATTTTGTACTTCAGCAGGCACATGTCTGGTGAATCATTCCAATTCTATATCTCATCAAAAGTTTGGAACTCAGCCAGTGGTTGAGGCTCCTCATATTTTACAATGTGATGGAGAACACAAGTTAAATAGTGATGATATATCAGATTCTAGATATAATGCAAGATCACCTTCTGATTGGTATTGTCATCCAGCAAGGCAGTATAATCAATTAAAGAGTGTCATGTCACCAATAGAGGTAATCACCTATAATTGTTTTTTTTACTATACGAATATTTTGTTAACTCTGAACTTCGATTACAACACTGTCAAGTAGGCTTAGTGGAGGAAAAGGAAGTGGGCATGAACTGTAATATGCTTTCAGTCAACATATTAGACCTGCTCCTTTTTAATTGAAGTGAATTAGAAAAACGAGAATTAATGTTAGACAGCGGACATACCTATCAAATGGTTGTAATTGTAACTCTATATATATTAAAAGGTTTTCGTAGACCATTTGATTACTTTGCATGATTGACCACTAGGTGAATCATCTTAGACACCATACTTGGCTACAGTCTGCCATATCCTTACAAATTATAATACCGAGTTCCAGAAGTTGTGCAAAATGAGTGAATCTCTTTCATAATAATCGTTCTGACTTGCTGAAGAAAGGAGGGAGACCATAATGTTTAGTTAATTTATTTGCTTCATGATTCTTAATAATTTTGTTAGTGAATTCTTTGTAATTTGTATATTTAAGTGGGAGACTGGGTGGCAATCTTAATCTGTAAATAGAAGCACTAGTAACAAAGATGCATTTCGTTCTCTAACTGAAGGGATAAATGAGGGACAAGGGTCCAACTTCATGGTACATTGGAGTCTGCAAGCTCTAGTAATGGCAAAGCCACTTGGTGATATCAATTAAAATAGCAAAAAGAACCACCAATATCACAGGAATAGCCACATTATATGATTTGGTGTATTTAGATTTCTGGCCAGGTTATATTGCAGTTGGACTCTTATTTACTGGTCGTCTAGTTGTGAATCTTCACAGATTATTTTGGGTTTTATGCTTTTGACATCTGGGTATTTCTTTTTGTGGCAGAAAACACGTGTTTACCCGTTTAATTTGTTGTTTAAATCAGGAACTTGAAGATTCTGAGGAACAGAATTCAGCAATGTCGTATTGTGACAAGGTACCAAATGCAACCGGGTCAAAACTGCTGGCAGGTATACCTGTAGATCTTCAGGAAGTCGAGAAGCAAGACAATCCCCATGTGAGTAGAGACTGGAAATCTGCAGTTCTGGATTTGGATGTTGAAGACTCTGATGAAATTTCTTCAACCCAAAGAGATGAATTTGCAGCTTGTGTAGTTGAGGATTCTGAGGAGATTCCTGAGACACAAGGCGGCGATGAGTGTCAAAGCTCTGCTAACCATCAAAATGAAGCTGCCTCTTCTGAAAAAGTGGCCAACTCAACTGCAACAACTTTTTTTCCATCAGAGCATACGCTAAATGTTGGTCTTGCACATTATGTTTTCAGTGCTTCTGACGAGAAGCAACTTAAGACGCCTGGGGTCAAAGTCGACCTTGGGTGCCCGTATCAGCAGGGAGTAAAACATACCTTGTCTAATCTAGAATTTAACCAAATGGAGATAACTGATTCTGCAGAAAGGCATGCTCTTGAGATAATTGATTATGTAGAAAGGCATGCTCCACTAAATTCAGATACCAAGGAACGAATGAGTGCAAAAAGACCCAGGCATATGCTTCTCGAAGAGGAGGAACCACTTCGCAAAAGGTTCGAAACTGTTGTCGTATTAGATTGATAGTTTGATGCGTGGTAATATCAATGTATAGATAATTCGGCAAATGTGTATGTTTCACAATTTCGCTTGTTTTTCTTAGAGGGAATAGAGATGATAGAATCTAGAAAGGCTTTCAGGTTTACCCTGATTCTGCTGTGCCGAAACTTGTATATTAACATAGCAGGCCCAGGCCCTTTTGGGTGTTCGGTGAAACTTTTTCTAGCCAATGCATAACTATGAACCTTTTGCATTGTAATTCTTTTCCATCTTTCAGCTTTTTTCCTCATTTCGAATGTGTTAATAATTTTTTAAACAAGTGTGCTATATACGTATCAAATAATTAAAACAAACAAAGACATTACAGTCTTTTATGTTGGTCAAATAATTTTTTTTTTAAAAATGGAATATATCAGTTGTGTGTGTATTTTCAAAAAAATATTGTTGACTTTCCTTAATACATTACATCTAGCTGCAGTTATTCTCATTCTTCGTACATGTATACCATATATGATATCTATCATGTTCACGGTTGTCAGGTCGGTAAGTCGAATCGATGGAGGTCGCTAATAGTCTAGTTGTTGACTAGTCGATAAATTAATAATAATTAATTAAATAATATATAATAATATGTATCTTATATACATGGTTTCCCACAACAAAATTCTAATATTCTCATATTTATATACTTATATGTATATCAATCACAAAATAAATATGGTAAACATAAAATATCCTTTTTTCAATCTATATACTTACTATACAAATATATAAACAGATTATACTACATGCATGTTCAATTTTAATCAATTTAATATACATAAACACACCCACATAAAGATATTTAAGTTAGAATTATTGTTGTTGATATTTAGTAGGTTTTTAGAATTTTTTTTATTTTTCTCATTTTAAATTTTGATTGAATTTTCCACTAGTAGACTAATTAATCGACCAAATCGTCCAATTAATCCACAATTCGCAAGTCGAGCTCTGCAGTCGCGACTATTCGAGTGCCTTGATAATAATAGTCATATCTACATTATCTCGTTCTCAAATAAAACCTGATTCTTTTTATGTATTTAAAAAATTGCTTTGAGCTTGAGTCTTAAGTATTTACTCATTAACTTATTAAAAAGACTTTTTCGCCCGAATATACTAGAGGTATATTTGTAATTTCATATGACGTGAATAAAAAATTACTAAATCTACCATGAAGTACTATTAACTGAATACTGTAATTTTTCTCAAATAATTTTATAATGCAGAATAAGTAAAGCCACTGCGATTAACATCTAAAACTTTTTTCTCTTTTATATCCTTTCTAGCCTTTTATATCCTTTCTAGCGTATATACATGTTTTGTTTCTATTATATTTTTGTTTTTTCAATGTAAATTCACACACTATGCGCTTTTTCCTTTTCAAGAATATGAATGCAATTTGTGGAGATGAAATTAAATGTGGCCTAGTACTCGCAAACAGTGTCCGGGAACATATAGATCATCATCTGAACGGTAAGGATTATTTCATCTTACCGGAGATGATATATTATAAAGTATTTTCGAACAACTTCAACCCAACACTATAACTCTATTACAGTGTGATTTACAGTGTAAAATATAGTTCAATACAACATCATAATGGTGTAAAAATTATACCAAATAAATAGTGCATTTGGTGTATTTTTTACACCAAATTTGGCATCTTTTACAATTCTTTCTGTACTTTTGTCATTATTAACAAAAACAAGTTTATTTAAATAAGATATTTGCTTTTAAAAAATTAAATATATCATAGACTAAACTATAGTGTAAATGAGTTGTTAATTTTGTGAATGCATAATTTTGACACCAAAATAGTACATAATTGTTTTTTTTACATTATAACTAAGTGAACAGCAAGATCAACACAACAGCTCCCCGATATTGATTCCAAAGTGTTTTGGAGAATCGAACTTCTGACTTCAGGGTAAAAAACTCAATCACTACACTTTATTGACCTTCCAAAATATTAAATTTAGGAAATTTAGTTGAAAATAGTGAATTTGGAGTAACCACTGGTCATCCGAACTTCATTACTGAAAAATCATTTCACTCCATTTCTCCACTATGTGTCAAAGAACAGACTAAGGCACGGTTGAACTAATGAACTTACTATGAGAACTTTGATTTCTAAAGGAAAACAACTAAACTGGCCATAGATATGAATCTGCTAGACTAAAACAATCATAAATATGAGCACGATTGGATAGCTTCAGCCTCCAGTGGTAAGGAGCTTATCCTCTGTTGTCCCGGGGTCCTGGGTTCGACTCTCGCTCACCCGAGAATTATTGAGAATAAATACTTATTTGTAAGGTTATAAGTCATATTAGTCAAAAAAACAATCATAAATATCAATATCATAACTAAAATATAGGACGTGCACCACTTTCCATGGTAGTGGATGCAACAAACAGTACACCTGTCAACGGGGAGTCTCTCAAGAAAATGTAACTTTAAAAAACCAACGGGAAGTCTCAAGAAAATGTAACTTTAAAAAGCCAACGGGAAGTCTCTTAAGAAAATATAACTTTGAAAAGCCAACAATTACCTACCCTGATGTCCAATCGGTACTGATGCAGAAGTTAATGAATGAGAAGTTCGTATGATCATTAAAATTTATACGATAATAAATATTATATTGACTGGTGATTGTAAGAACGATTATATTATCACAATATATAAGTAATTATAACAATTATAATGTGGCCCGACCATTTAAAAACTACAACACAAACTAAGAAAAAATCACAATAATTAAAATTCGTAGGCACAATCGAATTACAGTTAAAGTATGACTGTTTACAAAAGTGACCGTCTCTTTTGCAAATGAGACAGACTGTATCTAAATGAGACAGACCCTATTTAACAGCAAAATGTAAATTGCAGAAAATTAAACGTTCAATGCTGAAAATAAATCAATGCAAGAACACCAAGAGTTTTTCACTTGGTTCGGCCCCTGTACCTAGTCTATGATCTACATTTAAGTCCCCATGCCAACTAGCATAGAGAATGTATTATATCCACTTAAAACAAAATACTTACAAACTTTCCTTGATTACAAACTTGGCCCACTTGAAAGAAACGTTTCCCTAGCACACAGCTACTTGGCATTACTCTTGTAATCAACCTCCCACAACTCGGGACAAGTGATACAATACACCTTTCGAGTACAAAGAACAGAATGTGAAAGATTACAACTCGACTATATCTCTTAATTAACTGGATAAGCAATGGACTTAATTAAGAGGTTGTTTTTCTTAGAAAGAATAAGATGGAAAACTCAGAGAGAAAGTGTATTCTTTCTGAAAACATCAAGTCGGTTATAAATAGTAAAAACATAACGGATAAGATAGTATTTCAAACTGTTATAAAGATAATACTAGATAAGCTCAAGTTTGAAAACATTTGACTAAGTATTTGAAAACAGCCCGTTAGTTTGTTACTTGAAAAAATAAACCTGATAAAGATTGAGTTATTTGAAATAGATTAGGTTTATCCAAGATAGAGTTTGTTTAGAAAAGATAAGTCAAAGATTATCCAGTTAACTAAGTTAACATTAAACAAAACTCTAATACTTATCTAACTAACTAACAATCTAACCAATCTGATTTGTTGTAGAATTCTTCAAGGGATAATGCATCATCGGAAACCTGGAATTAACATTCTCCCCCTTTTATGATGATGCCAAGGGTAAAGAAATGTTATGCTCCCCCTATCAAAAATACTTTAATCACCTGTTGCAATATGTTTGATAATAACAGTGTATATATGCAACAATCAGATGATAATCATGTGAATATGCAAATGAAACATATGAATTATCAAATGAGACAGGTAAATAAATGAGACAACAAATTAGATTTAAAAAAAATCCATATCATGAATAAACTAAGCACCCAACAGTGCTTAAACCACCAAGTCATAAACACAACTTAACAACTTAATCCAGCACTTAAACCAGTGCTATCCAACAAACCGTCACAAAAACCAAGTCTTAAAATCAAAATAAACCAGTGAAGCAATTGTCTGAGAAACCAAATTAAAAACTGATTAAACCACATAAATAACTAAAAATTTCTCCCCCTCATCAGCATAAAAGGTGGGCAGAAAAACTAGTCAGAATCATTAACTGCGACAGGAGCAGAATCTCGAATCCTTCTCTTTCCCTTGTTGTGGTAGGCTGACGGAGCACCATACTCAGTGAAGAGCTTGTCCAACTGGCCTTCATCAGGAGCTTTCCCATCCCTTTTGCGGAGCCATTCCAAGATATGTGAGTGATAGACAACACGAGTCATCCCAAAGGCTTCGGGTGGAGGAACTGCTGGCAGGGGCAAAGGGGAGGTAATCTCGGCCAGAGTCAAATCACCAAGCCAGTCCTTTTTCTGGTTCCATGGCATGCTTCGAGTAGAGACCTGCTGAGATTTGTACTTGGTTTCACGTCTCATAAGACAAAATCGATCTTCACCTAAAGGTTTGGTGAAATTATCTGCTCTTTGCTTATCAGTTGAGATATAAATTAACTCAATATTACCTTTTGAGACATTATCTCGCAGAAAATGGTGACGAACATCAATATGCTTAGTACGAGAATGCATAACAGGATTTTTAGAGATATTAATAGCAGAGGTATTATCACAATAAATTGGAATATTTGTATAGAAAATACCAAAATCCTGTAATATTTGTTGCATCCAGAGGATTTGAGCACAACAACTACTAGTTGCAATGTACTCTTCTTCAACTGTAGAAAAAGCCACTGATGTTTGCTTTTTATTGTGCCATGCAACCAAACAATCACCTAAATATTCACAAGCACCACTTGTACTTTTTCTATCAACTTGTGACCCTGCATAGTCAGCATCTGAAAAACCAATTAAATCAAAAGAAGTAGAACTCGGATAAAATATTCCAAGATCATTAGTTCCCTTAAGATACTTGAAATTCCGTTTAACTGCATTCAGATGAGATTCTTTAGGTTGAGATTGAAAACGAGCACATAGACAAACACTATACATAATATCAGGATGAGAAGCAATTAAATATAATAAAGAGCCAATCATACCTCAATATTTAGTAATGTCTACAGGTGTACCTTGTTCATCTTTAGTGAGCTTGACAGTTGTACTCATGGGAGTAGCTTTAGCAGTAATATTTTCTAAGGCAAATCTCTTAAGCAAATCATTAACATACTTACTCTGATTTATGAAAATACCTGCAGCAGATTGGTTAATTTGCAAGCCTAGAAAATATTACAATTCACCCATTAAACTCATATCAAACTCTTTATGCATGCAGTTAGAAAACCACTTACACAAAGATTCATCAGTAGATCCAAACATAATATCATCTACATAAACTTTTACTAATAGAAAATGATTACGTTTATGAAAAATAAAGAGAGTTGGATCGAGTGTACCACGAGTGAAACCACTTTTTAGCAAAAACTGACTGAGACGTTCATACCAACATCGAGGGGACTGTCTCAATCCATAGATCGACTTTTTGAGCTTGTAGACATAGTGTGGATATTTTTCATGAATGAAATCTTGGGGATGCTTTAAGTAAACTTCTTCCTTGAGATAGTCATTTAAAAATGCGCTTTTAGTAAAGCTTGAAACCTTTGTGAGCTGCGAATGCCATTAGAATTCGAATAGCTTCCAGACGAGCTACATGGGCATATGTCTCGTCAAAATCAATTCCTTCCTGTTGGTTATAGCCTTGAGCCACAAGACGAGCTTTATTTCAAAAAATGTTACCGTCTTCATCCTTCTTATTCTTGAAAACCCAACGAGTACTAATGACTTTGGCATTAGAAAGAGGTGGGACAAGTTCCCAGAATTGACAACGTTCGAACTGGTTCAATTCTTCTTGCATGGCAACTGACCAACATTCATCTACAACAGCTTCTTGAGCATTCTTTGGTTCGAAATCAGCAACAAAAGCACAAAAAGCACAGAAATTTTGAAGTCTGCTACGAGTAGTAATTCCTTGATCCAAATCTGAAATGAGATTATCTGGAGGATGATTCTTCACAGTTCTGGAAGACTTTGACAGTTGGATAGTACTCATTTCTTCTTCATTAGAATTTTCTGCTTGATAAGGAATATGTGTTGTCTCTTTTGATTGAGACTGAGACTTGGAATGAGACTGTCTCATTTCCTCTTGAGTAGAATTTCCTTGCTGAGAAGTGAAAGAATCATTTGACCATTGATCAGGAGTCTGAGGAGAGTCTTGAGAATTCTCAGAAGAGTTAGATGAATCAGGAGTTTTGGAATGTCTGATTTTTCCTGAGACGCTTGACCCTTTTGAGATTGAGACTGTCTCATTTGAGAATGAGACGGCTGATCAGCAACATCTTTTTCAATTTGAGAGATCTTCAAGGCAGATTCATTGAAGGCAATGTTGATAGATTCT
Organism: Apium graveolens; assembly: GCF_009905375.1. NCBI lineage: Eukaryota > Viridiplantae > Streptophyta > Magnoliopsida > Apiales > Apiaceae > Apium > Apium graveolens. Next base: position 11,280,406 of record NC_133655.1, read on the forward strand.
TCAACTTTGTGCTTGATAGAATTATAAACTCTGTAAGCCTTGCTTGTAGTAGAGTATCCCAAGAAAATTCCTTCCGCAGACTTAGTTTCAAATTTTCCTCGAGTGTTCTGTGTATCTAAGATAAAACATTTGGAACCAAATACTCGAAAATAGCTGATGTTAGGAGTCTTATTCTTAAGCAATTCCTAAGGAGTTTTAAGCAAAATAGGACGAATAAGCACTATATTTAATACATAACAGGAAGTGTTTACCGCTTCTGCCCAGAATTTACGTGGCAGATTACTTTCATGAAGTAGAGTACGAGCAGTTTCATGTAAAGTTCTGTTCTTGCATTCGACAACTTCGTTTTGTTGAGGAGTACGTGGGGCAGAGAATTCATGAGTAATGCCTCTAGATTTGCAGAAAGTTACGAAATCTTTCTCGAATTCTCCTCCATGATCACTATGAATAGTCTTGAGCTTTAAAGAATACTTAGTCTCAAGGTTAGTAATAAGATCTTTGAATTCACTAAAAGCTTCATCTTTAGTACGCAAGAATAACACCCAAGTAAAACGAGAGTAATCATCTACTATAACGAAAGCATAATTCTTACCTCCCAAACTTACATATCTTTCTGGACCAAAGAGATCTAGGTGTAATAGCTGCAAAGGAACAAAAGTTGATACTATATTCTTAGCAGTAAAGGAAGTTTTCACCTATTTTCCAAGCTGGTAAGCGGAACATGGTTCTGTTTTCTTGTACTTCAGCTTTGGTAGACCTCGAACTAACTCATGTGAAGATATCTTTCGAAGGAGATCCATATGAACATGACCAAGATGCCTATGCCACAAATTCTGTTGTTCTTAAACAGTAGCTAGGTAGATTTCTTCTTGCTGCTCATCAAAATCTAACACAAAAATGTTTCCCTTTCTTTTGGCTACTAAAGCAAACTCGTTAGCTTTATTACCAATATAACAAACATCTTTATCAAACTTAACACTATGACCAGCATCAGTTAACTGACTTACACTAATAAGATTATACTTTAAACCATCAACTAAACGAACATTATTGATAACAAACTTATTGTTACCTATGGTACATTTACCTACAATACGTACAGTATTGGGATCTCCAAGAGTAACTAAGCCTCCCTCTTTAGCAATTTATGAGAGAAACTTTGATTTGTCTCCAGTCATTTGACGAGAGCAACCACTATCAATAATCCACTTGTTTCGAGGAACATGGACTTTAAAGCATATCTGCAAAAGATCCTTTATCTCTTAGGTACCCACACGACTTTGGGTCCTTGAATGTTAGTATCATAAATCTTATACAAATGCCTGTCAGATTTCTTAATCCACATTTGAACAACATTAACAGATTTATGCATAGATTTAGATCTAGTTGAAGAGTTAGGATTGTGGCCCTTAATACCACATAACCGAGATGCAGAAGTAGTGTGTCCAGATTTGCCACATTCTTGACATTTTTCATAAGGCATCTTGTAGTTCATAGGAGTTCTTTTGTAACCACTTTGAAAAACTTTCTTCTTGGCTGATCCATACCCCAAACCTTCTTTGTCAAGAGAAGATTTCTGTTGGGCAAGTAAGGCATTCAGGGTTCCTTCTCCATGGAAACATTTGGCTAGATCAGTTTCCAGTTGGGCAACCTTTTGCTCGAGTTCAGGAACTATAGAATTAGAAGATGCATTTGATTCGGCAAAAAAAGTTTCCTTCTTTAATGCATCAAGACATGCATCTTTCAACTCGATCTCATTCTTGAGATAGTTGACTTCTTCTTTCATCTTAGAGACCTTCTCGGATAATAGCTTATTTTCATCTACCAGGGATTCATCTTTGATGGAATCATCAACCTCATTAAGAACTTTACTCAATGCTTATTTTAGATAAGAATTCTTTTCTTTTAACCTTCTATTCTGAGCCTGCAAGGTTAGTATATCTTGAGATATATATGAATTTTTATTAACTTGAACAATATGTAACTCATCATTGTCACTGGAGTCATATTCAAGTCCAGCAAAGCATAGTTGAGCTACTTCATCTTCTGAGTCGATTTCCATTTCAGAATCATCATCACTCCATGTGAGCAAAGCTTTCTCTTTGGATTTGAGCTTGTAGCAGTCCGTCTTGAAATGACCTTTCTTTCCACATTCAAAGCATGCATCCTTATTTTGATTATTTTTGCTTTCCTTGCTTGAACTAGATCTGAATTCTTTCTTTGGAAATGAAGACTTCATGGGTCGTTTAAATGCATTCCTTTTGGCCAGAAATTTATGGAACTTCTTAGTCAGAAGTGCAATCTCCTCATCGGAATATTCAAAAGAATCACCTGCATCTGCATTAAGAGCTAGAGTCTTTTTCCTGGGGGCTTCATCTTCTTCATCATATCTGCGTAGGTGGTTCTTGAATTCCTCTAATTCACTGAATAGAGTGAGAGTTTTCATAGTTGATATAGATGGAGAATCCTGAAGTATGGTGACCTTCGAGAAGAACTTCTTAGGCATAGCTCTTAGGATTTTTCTGTTGATCTCAGCTTGAGGAATGATCTTGTCTAGTAGTGAGATAAAATTCATCAAGGTCAAAAACCTTCCTTGAGGATCTTTGATACTTTCATCTCGTTCCAACCTGAAAGCTTCATAATCACTCATTAGCATACTAAGTTTCACTTCACGTACCTTAGATGTTCCTTCGTGGCTAACTCGGATAGTATCCCAGATTTGTTTAGCCATAGTACATGCAGAAACTTTGCGTAGTTCTGTTGGAGCCATTCTACTTAGAAGGGCATTCATGACTTTAGCATTGTAGTTCAAGGCGTTGACTTCCTCAGTAGATAGATCCTTTAGAGGCTTTAGCTTTCCATATTTTATGAGAGTAGTTATGCCATTCTCAACAACATCCCATTCATAAGCATCTCGCTGAAGGAAAATCTTCATTCGAAATTTCTAGTCATTGTAATTTTCAGCTACAATTAAGAGAAGAGGGATATTAATTGACAAATGTTCTGATTGTGCCATGGATTGCTAGCAAAACAGTCACTAAAAGACATATTAAATGCACATGCTCTGATACCAAATAAAATTCGTAGTCACGATTGAATTACAGTTAAAGTATGATTGTTCACAAATGGGACAGCCTCTTTTGCAAATGAGACAGACTGTATCTAAATGAGACATACCATATTTAACAACAGAATGTAAATTGCAGAAAATTAAATGTGCAATGCGGAAAATAAATCAATGCAAGAACACCAAGAGTTTTTCACTTGCTTCGGCCCCTATACCTAGTCTATGGCCTACATCCAAGTCCCCATGCCAACTAGCATAGAGAATGTATTATATCCACTTATAACAAATTACTTACAAACTTTCCTTGATTACAAACTTGGACCACTTGAAAGAAACATTTCCCTAACACACAACTAACTAGCACACAACTACTTGGCCTTCCTCTTGTAATCAACCTCCCACAACCCGAGACAAGTGATACAATACACCTTTCGAGTACAAAGAATAGAATGTGAAAGATTACAACTCGATTATATCTCTTAATTAACTGGATAAGTAATGGACTTAATTAAGAGGCTGTTTTTCTCAGAAAGAATAAGATGGAAAACTCAGAGAGAAGGTGTATTCTTTCTGAAAACATCAAGTCGGTTATAAATAGTAAAAACATAACGGATAAGATAGTATTTCAAACTGTTATAAAGATAATACTAGATAAGCTCATGTTTGAAAACATTTGACTAAGTATTTGAAAACAGTCCGTTAGTTTGTTACTTGAAAAAATAAACTTGATAAAGATTGAGTTATTTGAAATAGATTAGGTTTATTCAAGATAGAGTTTGTTTAGAAAAGATAAGTCAAAGATTATCCGGTTAACTAAGTTAACATTAAACAAAACTCTAATACTTATCTATCTAACTAACAATCTAACCAATCTGATTTGCTGTAGAATTCTTCAAGGCATAATGCATCATGAGAAATCTCGAATTAACAATAATAACCAATTTTTTTTAAAAAACTAACTAAAATAAAAAAATGGTCAATTTTATCTGATTGGATACTTCATAAAATAATTTTATCCTATTGGATACTTCATGGACTGACATTTGGGCATCCGACAGTAGAGTATCCAAAAGACTAAAATTGACCAATTTTCAGAAAATAGCAGTTCTTTTTGTTAATTTTTTATAATAAATAGGTTAAACTTTTCCTTCACTCAGGGGAGGGAGGAGGTACCAATCTGCTTTCTGTGCAATCCATACAAAAAATGACTTTGCATGGTGCATTACATTCGAGGATCGGCTTCCCAAGTTATTTTCTGCCACAGTTTTGACAATAACGAACTTTTATGTTCAAAACAAATGTGAGGCTGTGAGGATGGAGTTTTCTGATTACAATATCAGTAGCCCCAAACTTGATATTCGAGTATTCTCGATAACGTGATCTTTGAAAACTTGTGTCGAGATGATTTGTTATAGTTGTGGGTAATGGTTATAGGTCATGGCATGTGTTATGATTATGAGTTGTGATTTTAGACTTCTCAGTCATGAAAAATGTGTTATGGTTGTGAGTTGTGTTATGGTGTGTGTATGAGCCATGGAAATATTTTATGATAAAGGTATGAGGCATGGTGTTTCACAGGTTCCTTAAGAAGAAAGCTCTTATGTCTTGTTAAATTTTGTAGGCCTGTGTGACCTTTTATAGACCAATACATAACAAACTTATCTTATCTCCTAAAAATAATACAAACATAATTCAAAAACATTCAAATCTAAAACATATCTAAATATAATATATTATTCTAAACATTTGGTCAACATAACCAATTATTAAAATATATTTATAATTAATTATCAAAGCATAAAATGGCTAGCGAGTATTGACCGTGAGCTGAATGCTCAATATAGGACCTGCATCACTTTCCATGGTAGAAAATGTAACATTAAAATATCGCGGGAATAATTGCAGTAGAGCTTAACTCTTTAGGATTGGTTGGGTTAATGAATTTATGCAGGTTAAAAGCCAGCAATTATATACTCTGATGTCAACTGATGCAGAAGTTAATGATTATATTACATTGACTCGTAATTATAAGAATGATTATATTATCACAATATATATAAGTAATTATAACAATAATAATGTGGCCCGACCATTTAAAAAATACAGCACAAACTAAGAAAAAATCACAATAATGACCAAACTCTTTTAAAAAACTAACTAAAATAATCATTCTGAGAAAAAATGATCAATTTTATCTGATTGGATATTTCATAACCAATTTTATCCGATTGGATATTTCATGCACTGACAGTTGGGTATCCAATACAGAGTACCCAACAGACTAAAATTGACCAATTTTCAAAAAATGGTTATTTTTTATATTTTTATATAATGAATAGGTTAAACTTTTCCTTCACTTACGGCTAAGATGCAAGGATACGGGTGCGGGGATGCGGGTGCGTAGTGCGGGGATACATGAATTCGATAAAAAAAATATGGCGACTCGGGTGCGAGGGGATACGACACATATATTAATATTATAAAAATATACTTGTTGTTAGAAAATGGAAAGTTTGAGGCATATTTTATATATGTTCTTGATATGATTTCCGGAAACTAACACTTGGAGGTTGTTCCTTGACATGAGCATTTAAACTTTCATATTTGGATCTAAGATATTTTCTTAGTGGAATCCATGAATATATTGAGACAAAGTTGCTTGTTTGAAATGGGTTATGGGGATTTTGTCCCACATTGGTATTGTAAAAGAAAGATATTGAGTTTATATAGCATCTTGTGTTAGTGTTGTTTACAACTATTAGCATAAGTGGAATGCTTGTGTGGCCTAGTGCTAGTGGGAACTCTTATATTTTTCTTTTCAATTACAAGTTTAATTATTTATATTGATTATTTAATTATTAATATAAAATATATTGAGTAAGGATTATTTTAATCATACTCTGAATATATTTTGTAATATTAATATTAATTAATCAGGATATAATATAAATAATAAGGAAAACCCATTTTGTTTACTTTTTCTGTTTTGTTACTTGGTGTACCACATCGAGTAAAATAGAAGAAGGGTAACTTGAGATGCCTATATATTGAGAGGTATACTTGAGATTAAAATAAAACAAGTCTCGGTGCCTACCTCGCAAACATATATGAGTTGCATAGGTTTTTTGGGCAAACTGAGGTGCGAGTTGCCGTTGATCATTGTTGGTTCTGTGGCCAAATTGATCTGTTGCTGTTTTATCCTGGAAGCGATATTGCTGCATTCCATCACAGCTTAAGTATGGAGCAATAATCTCTTCAAGAACAGTAAAGTCCTCTTGAAGGGTTTGACGACTCAGTTGTTGTGTTCTTTTTCTTATCAGAATTTGGAAAGCGATAAGAGATAAGTTTTCTTTACTTTCTTTGTCAATTACAGTCTTTATAGTTTGTTATTGTCTTCGTGTTTTATTTCGTTAGTTGGTTATTTGTCATGTTCTTGTTATTATATATATAACTGCCCATTGTTGCTGTTTAGTTAGAATTATACCCAACACTTGCTACTATAAAAAATAAAATTTACTAAAAAAATTAGTATATTTTATACAATTTAGATCAAATACATGATATAAGCATATCTAAAACACAAGAATTTAATCTGAAATCACTTTTGTTGGTAGTACAAATATTAAAAAAGATGAATTTTAGTTGAGATTATTAAGCATCCGAGTAGTGAGTGAGGATACGAGGATTGGTGAACGGCCAAAGAATCCCTGTTTTCCTTTGATCACGGGTAGATATACCAATCTGCTTTCTGTGCAATCCGTACAAAAAATGACTTTGCATGGTGCATTACATTCGAAGATCGGCTCCCCAAGTTGTTTTGTGCCACAGTTTTGACAATAACGAACTTTTCTGTTCAAAACAAATGTGAGGCTGTGAGGATGGAGTTTTCTGATTACAATATCAGTAGCCCCAAACTTGATATTCGAGTATTCTCGATAACGTGATCTTTGAAAACATGTGTCGAGATGAAGTGAGAGATCACAATCAGTGCAGTGATAAAACCAAAAGTTTGCGTCTATGTCTTTAGAGCAGAACTCACAATTGAAGTCGTGCACATGATCAGTGACCATGGCAGGATCATATATCAAGTGCAGAGGGTGAGGATCCCACGGATGATTAATTGTTTTTGACTTCATAATACAGCCATTACATAAGGAGTAATCACATTGTTCGCACCTGTGGTAACATACATATGATGAAGTTTTTCCGCATGCTTGGCAACGTTGAGAGGGCTTTAGAACTTGATTAAGTTTGTGACCATGAGCTTCATGTTTGATCATTTTGGGTAGTGTCGCGCATCCAATGTCAAGAAAGATAAATGGAGAATTATGGAAGAATATACCTGATAACTCCTGGTGGCGGGGCTGCTCCTTCGGCGCCGTCCTGGATCTTTCGCCGCTGTAGAGGTGTAGCTGTGGTTGGGTTCCTACAAAACAACACCGGAAGGGGGGTTGGAGTCCCGCGGCGCCTCCGGCGTGAGAGTAAGAACTAGCTTTTTGGGAAGATGAGGATGAATATGGATGCGAGGTGGCTGTGTGTGTATATGAGTGTGAAAGAAAATGATTAACCCCAAAACCTCACCTTCTTGGGCTATTTATAGCTCAAGGGTAGGGTTTTGGGGTTGGTACCTTTGAATCGTAGCCGTTGGTTCTGGGAGCGGAGGGCACCTGGCGGGAGTGGATGCTTTACACGCGTCAGCGCGGGACAGGTCGAGGAATGTTTTGAGGATCCTCTGACACGTGGCCTGATTATTCCCATGATTGATGTGTGACAGTTGTCCCCGTCACGTGCTTGGGCCAACGTCTCACGTGTTGGGATTTATCAGGGTTTCGCTTACGGGACTAAGCTGGTCGGGAGTGGTAGTGTGCGGGAGTATCCCTTCCAGGAGCTGCGTGGAGTTATGAGCCTAGGAGTAGGCATTCCCGGAGCTGCACGGAGTTAGGAGCTTAGGAGTAGGCCTCCCAGGAGCTGTATGGAGCTGAAGGCTTAGGAGTAGTTCTCCCAGGAGCTGTGTGGAGTTAGGAGCCTAGGAGTAGGCCTCCCAGGAGCTGTATGGAGCTGAAGGCCTGGGGGTGGTTCTCCCAGGAGCCATATGGACTATCATGTGCCCCCCACTCCCTTATGCAGATTTTCTGGATGGGGGAGTGAATTTGGGTATGTTTGTAGAATATGAGTTTTTGATTGTTTTGTTAAAAGAACTTGAGATTTTCTTGCCCCCCAGTCCGGAGTTCGTTGAGTTCAGCGAATCAGGACTAAGGTTGTTGTCTTTAGCAGGAGTTGAGCTTTTCTTGCCCCCCAGTCCGGAGTTCGTTGAGTTCAGCGAATCAGGACTAAGGTTGTTGTCTTTAGCAGGAGTTGAGCTTTTCTTGCCCCCCAGTCCGGAGTTTGTTGAGTTCAGCGAATCAGGACTAAGGTTGTTGTCTTTAGCAGGAGTTGAGCTTTTCTTGCCCCCCAGTCTGGAGTTCGTTGAGTTCAGCGAATCAGGACTAAGGTTGTTGTCTTTAGCAGGAGTTGAGCTTTTCTTGCCCCCCAGTCCGGAGTTCGTTGAGTTCAGCGAATCGGGACTAAGGTTGTCGTCTTTAGCAGGAGTTGAGCTTTTCTTGCCCCCCAGTCCGGAGTTCGTTGAGTTCAGCGAATCAGGACTAAGGTTGTTGTCTTTAGCAGGAGTTGAGCTTTTCTTGCCCCCCAGTCCGGAGTTCGTTGAGTTCAGCGAATCGGGACTAAGGTTGTTGTCTTTAGCAGGAGTTGAGCTTTTCTTGGCCCCCAGTCCGGAGTTCGTTGAGTTCAGCGAATCGGGACTAAGGTTGTTGTCTTTAGCAGGAGTTGAGCTTTTCTTGCCCCCCAGTCCGGAGTTCGTTGAGTTCAGCGAATCGGGACTAAGGTTGTCGTCTTTAGCAGGAGTTGAGCTTTTCTTGGCCCCCAGTCCGGAGTTCGTTGAGTTCAGCGAATCGGGACTAAGGTTGTCGTCTTTAGCAGGAGTTGAGCTTTTCTTGCCCCCCAGTCCGGAGTTCGTTGATTTATAAAGTCCGGACTTGGAAGTTGAAACGGTTTTGGGGAATTTCCCCCCAATTATTTGAATTGTTACAGTTGTCTTTTTCAAAAGACGTGCTGTAATAATGGCTCTTCAATAATGACTGCTCGTGATGGGCGGCTGGGATCGTGCCACGTGGCATGGTTTTTTAGTTTTTTACCCCCTATAAAAGGAGGCGCTGCCTTCTTTGTTTTCTTTTTATTGCTTCTTCAATTCTTCTTCTTTGTTTTTATTCCTTTCTCTCGAGGTTTTTCTTTGCCGTTCTTGCCGTCGTTACCCGTCGCTGTAGCTTGGCCTGTTGTTGATTATTGGTCGTCCCCAGTCGCTCCGTTATATCAGTCTCGTAAGTTTTGCTATATTTCCCTGCTTGTGTCTTTACTTTGATTCTTCCGTTTTCCTCATTGTTTGGTTGTATTGTTTATGTGTTCTTGCGTTTCGTTGTTGTTGTTTTGCTGTATGTATGTGTATATATATGTGTTTGTGGGCATGTTTTAGTTTTTGATTCTGTATTGATATTGTTTATGGAATTAGGGTTTTATGTTAGGGTCCGGACTTGGATACTTAGTCCGGACTAATAGGCTAGGTTTTGGAATTTGCAATTGGTTTGCGTTTATGTGTTTGTGTGTTGTTTGAGTTCGGAGTAATGGCTTCGGGGTTTTTGCAGTCTGGAGCGTTTGTTTAGGGGTGTTTTCTTTGTTGGGTCGCCGGACTGTCGATTTTAACTTGTAATTAAAATGAATCGTAGGGTAGTCCGGACCATGTAGCTTTCAAGATAAATAACCTGTAGGTGTTTTAGACTAACCTCTGTCACTTGTTTTAGGTTTATGGTCCGGACTAAAGCTCTTGCCAAGGCCTACATAACTTGTTATCCGGGGCCATCTAGTTCAGGTTCTGAGTCTTCTGCTGATTCTGAGCGGGTTGAAATGGGTAAGAAAGCTTCTACTTCGGACTCCGAAGCCATAACGAAGCTTTCAGTTGCTAAGATTTCCTCCAGAAAAGTACCGTGTAGTCCGGAGGGGCTCTGGGTTGAGAACCTCGGGTATTTCGTTACTAAGAGTGAAGAAATTGAGGATAGCTTTTACTATAGGAGCATTAGGTCCGGATACGCTAGGCAGCCGAACGCGAATCCGGGGCCTTATAATCAGGAAGAGCTGGATAGGAAATTTGCTGGGAGTATAGCGGCTAAGGAGCCCTATGAGTTGAGGGAGGAATACGCCGCTTTGGACCATGAGGCGCAGGATTCTTCCGTCCGGGCTGCCTTTCAGCTGGATCGGCGGATTGAGTGGAGGTGGCCGACTCCGGAGGAAAGGATTTATCATAGGCCGGCTGATGGGTTTGTTCCGGTATGGCTGGAGCATCTCCGGTCCGGATGGAACCCGCACTGGCACTTGTTCCTCAAGCACCTGTGCAAGTATATATATAAGGTTTCTCCGATGCAGATTACGCCCAACGGTATAAAATGGATGACTTGGTTTATTGCTTCCTGTAATAAGTTTAAAGTTCAGCCCACTTTTAAGCTATGGCATCACTTATTTCATTTGGTCCGGTCCGGACAGACTCCTCTTTATGAGCTTCGGTTCCGGGCTGCTGAGTGCGGTTACGGGGGCTCTTATAGGCCAGTGATTCAGCAATCTTCTTTGAAGCATTGGAATGGAGAGCTCATCATGCTGAGGGGCTTAGATTTGTTTTATCTTCCTTATATAGCTGCCGACGGAGTCCGGACTAGGTTCCGAAGGGATGTTCTCCGGGGAGATGCGCTCCGGATGATATTTGCATTTTGTGAATGCTTGGGTTTTCAAATGACCCGGGATACCTTTATGATGTATAGGACTATGCATAGAATAGGGTGTAAGTAGTTTCTCTTTTTGTCCGGACCTTCTATATTTTTGTTGTATATCTTTTTTTGTCTTGATTCCGTACCAGTTTTGACTTGTGTTTTTTCTTTGTTCCTTTGCAGGTTTGCCTCATTACAACCCGGACATGTCGTCTTCAGCCTACAGTGATGCTCTGAAAGGTCTGGGCAAGGCTTTCAAGTTACCGAAGAAGAATGCTGTTACTGGCTCCGGATCGAACGCCTCGGTCGAGGAGGGGTCACAAAGCAATGCCGTCCCAAATCCGGAGCCGGAAGTTCATGTGAACCAGTCTACTCCGGAGAATAATGTTGAGTTGGATAATGAATTTGACAATCTTGAGGATTTGGGTCCTATTGGGGAGATTCCGGGCGTTGATTCTGGGCGGAGAAGGAAGAGGCTCCGGACTCTTGGGTCGAAGCCTCCTAGGGCTGAAAATTATGAAGCTGGCTCTGGGTCCGGGGCTGGAAAAGGGAATGCTGTTGAATCGGATAGTCCGGATGAAGTTGTTCCGGGGCTGGAGGAAAAGGTGGCTCGCTTCATGGCTGGGATTCCGACTCAATCTCAGTGGAGTAAGATGAATGAGTCCGGATTTGATGCCACAATGAAGGAGTGTTCCCGTCTCTGGGGTCAGGTATTTTCTTTCTGTTCTTGTTTCTTGCTTTTATTTGCCTTAGAATATTTTTCTGAGCTTTTCCATTTTTTGTAGCTTGGTGGGTATATGGCTGGATCAGCTTCTCTGGCCTACAATGAACTGAAAATCTCCCGGAGTACCATTGCTGATAAGGATTCGGAGATTAGTCAGCTCCGGGATCAGATAATTGTAAAAGACAATTCCCTCTCCGGACTGAATAAGCATCTGAATGAAGTGACTATCCGGGCTGATAACTCGGAGAAGGAGGTATCCGACCTAAAATCCGAGTTGGTTGAGCTGCGGAGGCAAATGTCTGCTGTTCGTCCGGAGGCCCAGGTTATTGAAGAATTTAAGAGATCTGAGGAGTATGATAGAGCTCTCGCCAATGCTGGTGCTCCGGAGATAGCTCGATGCTGGTTGGTTGCTGAGAGGCATATCAAGACGAGTCCGGAGGCTGATTGGGATAGTTTCGTATCTGAGTTTATCAAAGCCAAGGAAGATATTGAGCTTGGACTAGGTGAACCGGAGCCGTTCGACGGTCCTTGCCCCAGCTTCCTGCCTCCCCGTGCTCCGGAGTCCTGATCTATATTTGATTTGTAAAACTGCTACTGCTACTGATTTGAGACTTGATAATATTTGGTTCTTGTAATATTTTTTTTTGTACTTTGGCCCGTGCTTGTTTGAGGCCGTTGAATTTGTAATGAATGCTTTCTTTGACGCTATTTTACTTTTCTTCTGTAGTTTGTTTTTGCCTTAGAATATCTTCCCAATTTGAATTTTGCTGTAGTCCTGACTAATCTTCTTGTCCGGACTAGTGGAGGACTTTTAGATAGAAAATGAATTCTAAGTAAAATTTGGTTGCTCTAGTCCTGACTAATAGCTTGTCCGGACTAGTGATAAGTTGATTGTTCTAGTCCTGACTGATAGCTTGTCCGGACTAGTGGTTGCTTTAAGTTAGAATATTAATTCTAAGTAAAAGTTGGTTGCTCTAGTCCTGACTAATAGGTTGTCCGGACTAGTGATAAGTTGATTGTTCTAGTCCTGACTGATAGCTTGTCCGGACTAGTGGTTGCTTTAAGTTAGAAAATTAATTCTAAGTAAAAGTTGGCTGCTCTAGTCCTGACTAATAGGTTGTCCGGACTAGTGATAAGTTGATTGTTCTAGTCCTGACTGATAGCTTGTCCGGACTAGTGGTTGCTTTAAGTTAGAAAATTAATTCTAAGTAAAAGTTGGTTGCTCTAGTCCTGACTAATAGGTTGTCCGGACTAGTGATAAGTTGATTGTTCTAGTCCTGACTGATAGCTTGTCCGGACTAGTGGTTGCTTTAAGTTAGAAAATTAATTCTAAGTAAAAGTTGGTTGCTCTAGTCCTGACTAATGGCTTGTCCGGACTAGTGGTTGCTTTTGGAAAATATTCAAGTTAAAAAGAAAGCTTTTCATTGATCATTCATACAATATAGGAGGAGAAACATTTTGGTTACTTGCCATATTGGCTACAAGTTTTTGGTTGCTTTGTTTGCTGTACTACTGATAGTATTTCCTTAGCCTTAGTCCATGCCAAGTGTTTGGCACTTCTGATTCATCCATGCTCGAGAGCTTGTAGGTTCCTGGCCTGAGGACTTCTTTGATTTTGTATGGTCCTTCCCATTTGGGCATTAACTTTCCGGTGTTTGTGGGATCTGATGCTTCAGTGTCTCGAAGGACTAGGTCTCCAACTTGGAAGTTTTTGACTCTTGACTTCTTACTGAAATGTTCTCTTGTTTTCTCCTTGTACTTCTCCATTCTTACCACAGCTTGGTCCCGGACCTCATCAATTAGTTCCATGTTTGTTTTGAGTCCTTCTTCATTTGCTTCTTCTTCAAAGTTTATTGCTCTGTGGGAAGGAGAGCCTACTTCAATAGGGAGCATTGCTTCTGTTCCATAAGCTAGTTTGAATGGAGTTTCTCCTGTGCTTGTCCTTGGGCTTGTCCTGTAGGACCAGAGTACGCTTGGTAGTTCTTCTGGCCACTTGCTTTTGCTTTCTTTGAGTCTTTTCTCGATACCTCGGAGCAGGATTCTATTCGTTACTTCTACTTGGCCATTTCCTTGGGGATATGCCACTGATGATTTTTTGTGCTTAATCCCGCGGTCTTGGAGGTAGGACTCGAACTCTGATCCAATGAATTGAGGTCCATTGTCTGATACTAGGACTCGTGGTATCCCGAACCTCATCAAAATGTTGTCCATAAACTTTATGCAATCTTGCTGATTGATTGTCCTCATTGCTTTTGCTTCAACCCATTTTGTCATGTAATCAATAGAGACTAGTAGGTACCTTAGATCTCCTTTTGCTCGAGGGAATGGTCCCATGATATCAATACCCCAAACAGCGAAGGGGATAGGTGACAGGACTGAGGATGGTAGGACTGGGCTTATTCGGGATACATTGCTGAAGAGTTGGCACTCCTTGCACTTCTTGACGAATTGTATCGCATCCTGATGAATTGTTGGCCAGTAGTAGCCTTGTCTTATGATCTTATGAGCTAGGGCTTTTGCAGACATGTGGTCTCCGCATATTCCTTCATGCACTTCTGCCAAGCAGTACTTTGCTTCTTCTGGGCCAATGCACTTCAGGGTAGGAGATGAGAAGGTCCTGCGGTAGAGTACTCCTTCTTCGAGGAAGAACTTGGCTGCTTTTGCTTTCAATCTTTGAGCTTTTCCTTTATCTTCTGGGAGTCCCCCTTTGTCCAAGTAATCTATGAAGGGAGTCATCCAATTTTGAGTGCTTTCTATTTCCAAGACCTCTCCGGATTCAATTGATGGTTTGTGGAGGTCCTCGAAGTAGACTGAGCAGTCTAGGTCTGATGAATTCCGGACTAATTTGGATAGGATATCCGCTTCTTCATTTTCTTCTCGGCATATTTGGAGGATTTGGTGGCTTGGTATTGAAGCTAAATAGCTCTGAACCAGTGCTTGGTACTTCGCCAGAGTAGGGTCCTTTGCTATGTATTCTCCGTTTGTTTGTTTGACCACTATCTGGGAGTCGCTGTAAATTTGTAAGTCTTGGACCCTTAGAGTCCGGGAGAGCTTTAGTCCTGCGATCAGCGCCTCATATTCTGCTTGGTTGTTTGTTGCCGGGAAGTTGAAGGATATAGCTGTCTGAATCTTGAATCCTTCTGGGCTCCTCAGTATGAGTCCGGCTCCTGACCTCTCGGTTGTTGAAGAACCATCTACTTTTAAGGTCCAGGCTCCTGGACTAATTTCCTTTTTTGGCTCCTGATCCATGTCCATTGGTTGTTGGTCTTCTTCTGGGAAGTTGCATTCGATTATGAAATCTGCAAGAACTTGAGCTTTGATTGCAGTCCTGGGAATGAAGCTTAGGTTGAACTGGCTCAATTCCACAGCCCAATTAACAAGTCTTCCCGAGATTTCTGGCTTGTGCAGTATTTTTCTTAGTGGTTGATTTGTTACTACTTTGATCTCCCTCCCTTGGAAGTAGTGTCTGAGTTTTCTTGATGCTGTAACCAAAGCAAAGGCAAACTTCTCCAATCTTGGGTATCTTGTTTCTGAATCTTTTAGGACTTGGCTTACGTAGTAGACTGGTTGCTGTGTTCCATTTTCTTCCCTGATCAGGGCAGCTCCTACGGCTTGTGCTCCTGCTGATAAGTATAAGTAGAGAGGCTGTTCTGGCTTGGCTTTAGTTAGGACTGGTGGCTGAGAGAGGTAAGTTTTGATTTCCTCGAATGCTTTCTGGCACTCTGGGCTCCAGTTTACCTCTTTCTTGTTGGTTGCTCCTTTGAGTAGATCAAAGAAAGGTAAGCACCTCTCTGCTAGTTTTGAGACAAATCTCCTGAGTGCTGCTAGTGATCCTGCTAGCTTCTGCACATCTTTTTGCGTCCTGGGAGCTTTCATCTCCTGGATTGCTTTTATTTTCTCCGGATTGGCTTCTATGCCTCTGCTGCTGATCATGAACCCTAGGAACTTCCCTGCTCCTACTCCGAAGGTGCATTTCTCCGGGTTTAGCTTTAGTTGGTTCTTCCTTAGATTTTCAAAGCATTCCTTCAGATCTTCCAAATGCCCTTGTATAGTTGTTGATTTCGAAATCATGTCATCGACATAGCATTCCAAGTTTCTCCCAATCTGGGACTTGAATATCTTATTCATGGCTCTTTGGTAAGTGGATCCTGCGCTGGTAAGGCCGAAGGGTAGCATCACATAAGCGTAGACTGCTCTGTGAGTTATGAATGCTGTCTTAGGGATGTCCTTCGGGTTCATCTTTATTTGGTTGTATCCGGAGAAGGCGTCCATGAAACTTAGCATTACATGTCCTGAGGTGGCATCTATCAGCTGATCAATGTTTGGAAGGGGATACGGGTCCTTCGGGCATGCATTATTTAGGTCAGTGTAGTCCACGCACATTCTCCATTTGCCGTTGGACTTCTTAACCATGACCACGTTAGCTAGCCACTCCGGATATTTGATCTCTTTGATGATTCCTGCTTTGAGTAGCTTTTCTACTTCTTCGTCAATGGCTCTCTGCCTCTCTGGAGCAAAGTTTCTTCTCTTCTGCTTTACTGGTTTTTTGTTGGGGTTGACATCCAAGCTGTGCATTGCTATGGACTCATGTAGTCCTGGCATGTCCCTTGGACTCCAGGCAAAAACATCTTTATACTCCCGGAGCAGGGAAACTAATCTCTCCTTGAAGGACTCCTCGAGTCCTGACCCAATCCTCACTTTTTTGCCTGAATTGGTTGCATCTACTTCGATTTCTTCTGTTTCGACTGCTGCTTCGATTTTTGCTTGTTCTTTGTTTGAGATCATTTGATGAATCCGAGCTTCAGAGTTCTTCTTTAGATAGTTGTTTGCTTTTTCAGGTTCTTCGGTTGCTTGCATGGTAGGACGAGGTTGGTCTAGGACTCGATTTGTCTTGTCCACTACCATGACTTGGTTGCTTGCCAGTTCTTCTGGACTTGTTTTGCTTGGTTCTTCCCTTGTCCGGGGTCTGTGCTTCTTCGTGCTTTGTTGCTTGCGAAGGACCGTAGCCTTCCTCTTGTTATCTTGATGGGTTTCTGCCATAACTAACCCCTGGTTGTAGCATGTTTCAGCAACTCCGTAATCTCCTTTAATCTCCCCGACTCCCGTCGGGGTTGGGAACTTAATCTTGAGATGGGAGATTGAAGTTATTGCTTGCATCATGGTCAGAGCTGATCTGCCAATAATTCCGTTGTATGAGGAAGGAGCGTTGATCACATAAAATTTGATGACATGAGTCGCTTGGTTAGGAGCAGATCCAAAGATGACTGGCAGATACAAAGTTCCTTGGATCGGGACTAAGTTGTGGCCGAAGCCATAGAGTGGGTCTTCTCGACATTCATTTGAGCGGACGCTCCCTAACTGCATTCTATCCACTGTGTGCTTGAATAGAATATTTACTGAGGAGCCATTGTCTATGAGCATTCTTCTTACTTCATTATCAAAGATGTCCAGAGTGACAACCAAAGCTGCATTGTGATGAGGGTTGACTCCTTCATAGTCCTTGCTGCTGAAGGATATCACCAGGTCTGGGAGCGATTGGATTGAGAGTACTTCTTCGCCGAAGCCCGGGCCTCCGGGTGGGGAGTAGGATCCGCCTAGGACCACATTGACTATATTCTTTCCTTTCTTCTGTGCTTCTCCTCTGCTGTTGTCCCGAACTAAGTACTTGTTCATATTCCCCTTTTTCACTTGGTCCTCAATGAAGTACTTTAGTGATAAGCAATTCTCGGTTTTGTGGCCATGGGTCTCGTGATAATCACATTGCCTATTGTAGGGCCTACTCTCCGGAGGAGTTTGCATTGGCTTCGGAGGGTAATAGAAAGGCTTTTCTTTGACTTCTTTCAAGATTTCTTCCCGGGTCATGTTGAGAGGAGTCCAGTCCGGCTCCTGCTTCGGCTCCCGAGCTTGCTTCACGGGTCCTGGGTCGCTGTTCGACTCCTGCTTAGGACCAAGTCTTTGGAAAACCGGGTTTGCTTGTCTTTCTTGGCTTTGGTTGCTTTGCTTGAATTTCTTGTCCTGATGGTAACCTCCTTTCGGTCGGTCATCAGTGTTTTTATTCCTGAACCCTCCATTCCGGGTCATTCTCATTGCTTGGAGCACGTCGGTTTCCTTAATGAATCTGGCGGCCATGGAATAAGCTGCTGCCAGACTTTGCGGCTCCTTATTGACTAGCTCCACAATATACCTTTCGTTGTGCTCTGGGTCCAGATTTCTTCTAAAAATGCTTAAAGCTTCCCTCTCATCCAGATTTGAAACTTTATTGATTGCTTCCTGGAACCGGCGCATGTATGCAGATAGGGATTCATTGTCGTGCTGCCGGATTGTCTCCAGGTGACACATGTGCATTTCGTGCGTTTTGTTCGCCCGAAATCTCCTGAGGAAAGAGGCTCGAAATTCCTTCCAGGAATGGATGCTGCGGGAGGGGATTCTGCTGAACCATCTCTGGGCCCCTCCCTTAAGTGTTGAAGCGAAGAACCTTGATTTCGTCAAGTCATTGTAGTAGTATATCTGCGCTATCTGTTCAAAGTAGTTCAAGTGCTCCTCCGGGTCTCCCAGACCATCAAAGGAGTCAAAGTTGTAATGTTTCAAGTCCCGCTGCCGGGGGATAGCTTCTAAGGAGTAGCTGAAAGGAGTGAGTGTTTCTCCAATCTCCACTCCTGAGTCTCTGTCCATCTTCCTCTGCAATTCATAGATCATGTCTTTTAGGTCCTTCTGCTTCTCTTCTTCTTCATCATCAGAAATCAGCTCCGGAGTGGGGTCTCTCCGGGTTCTTTTGCTCCTAGGCTTGGTCAACAGCTTCTCTTCTTCTAATTGTATTCTTTTTTGGATCTTTAGCTCGAGCTTTGCTTCTTCTTCTTTCCTGATTTGCTCCCGGACTTCTTCCAACTTTCTCTGTTTAGCAGCTTCTGCTTCTTTTTTGCCTTGATCTTTTTTGCTTTTCTTCCCCTTGGCTCCAATGCGGTCGAACACCGACCTCTTTGATTGCTGGGAGTCCCCGGATTCCTCCGGCTCCTCCTCTAGTTCTGCCTCTTCTTGGAGGCGGGTCTGCTCCTGTCTGTATAGTCTGATTGCTTCTGCTAGTTCATCGCTTGTAAGGTTAGCCATGTGCTCTTCGGCTACCGGGACATTTGTGTACTTGTACTGATTGAGCTCTATGAGGGTTCTGGCATCCCTTGTGTTTACAATTCTCTCCACTACGGGAGTGTGTAGTGGTTGCTCCTGGAATGTTTCTCTCTCGGCTCCTGGGTCGAGAGCCTGGGAGTGGTCCGGATCCTGGACCTTAGCACTAGCAGATGGCCTCCCAGAGGTATTCTTTCCTGGTCTTGCCATTTCTCAACAGCACCAACAACAAATGATAACAATATGGCACAGAGAATATCGGTCTAAGGTTGCTTTATGAAATTTGCAGAAACTACCCAAAATAACGACAAATACTAGCAAATAGCTTCCTGGGAGCAGTTCAACCGATTTTATGGGACTATTCAACGATGAAGTACAACGCAAAGTTATATTCAAACTAGAACAATAACGATTAAAACTAACGATAGCTCACACAAACGTGGCTTAACCAACAAAATGAGCTCAAACAAACGTGGCCTAAAGTAACGAGCGCATACAAACGTGGTCGATATGAGCAACATTCATGTTTACGTAAAGGGTTGTTTGCTTGAGTTCTTACAAGTTTGAATAAATGGGCTCTTTGAAGAGTTTGCTGATGAAGGTGAATCCAGGGGCACCGAGACCCAAGGATGGAGAACCCCTCCTTCTAGCGCCAAATGATAACTCCTGGTGGCGGGGCTGCTCCTTCGGCGCCGTCCTGGATCTTTCGCCGCTGTAGAGGTGTAGCTGTGGTTGGGTTCCTACAAAACAACACCGGAAGGGGGGTTGGAGTCCCGCGGCGCCTCCGGCGTGAGAGTAAGAACTAGCTTTTTGGGAAGATGAGGATGAATATGGATGCGAGGTGGCTGTGTGTGTATATGAGTGTGAAAGAAAATGATTAACCCCAAAACCTCACCTTCTTGGGCTATTTATAGCTCAAGGGTAGGGTTTTGGGGTTGGTACCTTTGAATCGTAGCCGTTGGTTCTGGGAGCGGAGGGCACCTGGCGGGAGTGGATGCTTTACACGCGTCAGCGCGGGACAGGTCGAGGAATGTTTTGAGGATCCTCTGACACGTGGCCTGATTATTCCCATGATTGATGTGTGACAGTTGTCCCCGTCACGTGCTTGGGCCAACGTCTCACGTGTTGGGATTTATCAGGGTTTCGCTTACGGGACTAAGCTGGTCGGGAGTGGTAGTGTGCGGGAGTATCCCTTCCAGGAGCTGCGTGGAGTTATGAGCCTAGGAGTAGGCATTCCCGGAGCTGCACGGAGTTAGGAGCTTAGGAGTAGGCCTCCCAGGAGCTGTATGGAGCTGAAGGCTTAGGAGTAGTTCTCCCAGGAGCTGTGTGGAGTTAGGAGCCTAGGAGTAGGCCTCCCAGGAGCTGTATGGAGCTGAAGGCCTGGGGGTGGTTCTCCCAGGAGCCATATGGACAACCTTAGTCCCGATTCGCTGAACTCAACGAACTCCGGACTGGGGGGCAAGAAAAGCTCAACTCCTGCTAAAGACAACAACCTTAGTCCTGATTCGCTGAACTCAACGAACTCCGGACTGGGGGGCAAGAAAAGCTCAACTCCTGCTAAAGACGACAACCTTAGTCCCGATTCGCTGAACTCAACGAACTCCGGACTGGGGGGCAAGAAAAGCTCAACTCCTGCTAAAGACAACAACCTTAGTCCTGATTCGCTGAACTCAACGAACTCCAGACTGGGGGGCAAGAAAAGCTCAACTCCTGCTAAAGACAACAACCTTAGTCCTGATTCGCTGAACTCAACAAACTCCGGACTGGGGGGCAAGAAAAGCTCAACTCCTGCTAAAGACAACAACCTTAGTCCTGATTCGCTGAACTCAACGAACTCCGGACTGGGGGGCAAGAAAAGCTCAACTCCTGCTAAAGACAACAACCTTAGTCCTGATTCGCTGAACTCAACGAACTCCGGACTGGGGGGCAAGAAAATCTCAAGTTCTTTTAACAAAACAATCAAAAACTCATATTCTACAAACATACCCAAATTCACTCCCCCATCCAGAAAATCTGCATAAGGGAGTGGGGGGCACATGATAGTCCATATGGCTCCTGGGAGAACCACCCCCAGGCCTTCAGCTCCATACAGCTCCTGGGAGGCCTACTCCTAGGCTCCTAACTCCACACAGCTCCTGGGAGAACTACTCCTAAGCCTTCAGCTCCATACAGCTCCTGGGAGGCCTACTCCTAAGCTCCTAACTCCGTGCAGCTCCGGGAATGCCTACTCCTAGGCTCATAACTCCACGCAGCTCCTGGAAGGGATACTCCCGCACACTACCACTCCCGACCAGCTTAGTCCCGTAAGCGAAACCCTGATAAATCCCAACACGTGAGACGTTGGCCCAAGCACGTGACGGGGACAACTGTCACACATCAATCATGGGAATAATCAGGCCACGTGTCAGAGGATCCTCAAAACATTCCTCGACCTGTCCCGCGCTGACGCGTGTAAAGCATCCACTCCCGCCAGGTGCCCTCCGCTCCCAGAACCAACGGCTACGATTCAAAGGTACCAACCCCAAAACCCTACCCTTGAGCTATAAATAGCCCAAGAAGGTGAGGTTTTGGGGTTAATCATTTTCTTTCACACTCATATACACACACAGCCACCTCGCATCCATATTCATCCTCATCTTCCCAAAAAGCTAGTTCTTACTCTCACGCCGGAGGCGCCGCGGGACTCCAACCCCCCTTCCGGTGTTGTTTTGTAGGAACCCAACCACAGCTACACCTCTACAGCGGCGAAAGATCCAGGACGGCGCCGAAGGAGCAGCCCCGCCACCAGGAGTTATCAATACCATTGTAGGAAACTCGACATCCAACACAAGGTAAAATCTTGTATGTTTCCTTGTACTTGAATGAAGAAATGGTTATATCATCTGGGAAAGAGTAGTGCTCGATCTTTCTGGGCAACTCGGCACAGAATGTGTGCAGAAAGTATTTACAGGGAACACAACCGTAGAATGGATGATCATCATTAGTCTGGATTGGTTTGCCACATCCGTCACATTTCAATAATATTTCATCGTAATCTTTCTGATAATTTAACTCGCTAATTGTCATGAGTTGTAGATGATGTTCATCATGAGTCCAATGTTTGATGCTTTTTGTTGAGCAAGAGATGTTATTATCGGTGTTGTATAAAGTACTCATCCCCTTAACAAATTCTTCGCCTAATAGATTCATGGATGATTCATCGGCTGCTGGGAGGTGCACCACATCGGAATCATCTTTTTCATTTTCACTCGAGCTGAGAATGCTAGTAAGAGAAATTAAATTTGGCAGGAAAAAAATTATATAATGGGAATAGGGAAAGGTAGATAAATGCAACATAGATATTAATATTAATGTTCAAGCTAATTATGTAGTACCTCAACATTTGACTTGATCTAGCACATTGAAAATGGGTAAAGTATCTGCAGTAGCGACAATAGTAAATCCAGTCTAATCGGTTCAGTGTTTCTTTGCAGAGTCTGCAATGCTGCAAAAAATTGTAATAAACTTGTGGGAGAGAAAATAAAAGGACAAGAGGGTGTTGATGGTGAAATTGAAACTGGAAAGTGGTAGGAGCATCAGCACAACACTTGTGCATCCAGAACTGACATTTGGTGCATCTATACGACGAATCTTTATTATCGTCCACTTTGCAAGCATCACATTTAAATGACGAGGGACGCTGGATTAAGGCTAATGGGTGTTGACTGTGAGCTGGATGCTCAAATTTGCGGTCCTCTAAGGACCGGTGAAAGTGGAACAGTGCACATTTGAAGCAAATATAGATATCAGTATCAGAACTGAAATATAAGAACTGCTTCCCTTGTATTGCTATGCAACAAACATTACACCTATTAAAGAGAATGCCTTTGAAGCAGAGCTTAAGAAAATCTTTAGGATTGGTTGGATTTGGAATGAATGCAGGTAATTCTGCACAGCTTTTGTGGAGTAAAAATTGAGCACATGATTTAGCTCTTGTTTGCCGGAAAAAGCGCCAGATTAAATCATCTGAATCCCATCTCAGATCATCACTGATGTCATCGGTGATGCTGTTGCGACTACAACTATAAATAGATGACTTACATGAGACTATTTTTTCATTGCAGGCACGACATACATCACCCTCCCTAGCAATGTAGTTCTCATTCAGAATTAGTGAATGTTCATGGCTAGGGTGCTCTATCTCCATCTCCATCTCTCTCTCTCTCTCTCTCTCTCTCTCTCCCTCCCTCCCTCCTCTCTCCCTCTCCCTCTCTCTCTCTCTCTCTTATTTTGGGTCTACTTGTTTTAGAGTAGGTTATCTATATATAACATACATATTTTGTGAAGATATACATAAAATTCGAAGCAAATTATAAATGCGTGTCACCAAAGGCAGGCATGAAAGCTTTTAAAAAGAAAAGAAAACGAATGTTTAGCATCCAAGTAACCTTCTTTTGTAATTTTTAGTTTTCTTGTTTCCAAGTACACTGCAACCTGTTACTTTTTCTTTTCCAAGTAAAATTTAAACGTATGACAGACACAAAACACAGAACTTAGGTACTTGAGTAGCCTTACTTAACACACAACACATACACTTAACAAGTTGGAAGTCGAAGAACACCGGCCATGATCCTTGAAGGCAGCATCTTAGGTACTTGTTCATGACATCTTTAGCTAGTGAGATAACTTTGAGTCCGGGTCAACCCGAGAATGGCAACGTAGTCTGTTGACATGGCAACCACTGAACTATACGAAAACAAAATCAAAATTAGCACATGCTCCCAATCGCCACAGATATAATAACAGTGAACATTATAGAAGTATTTAACAAGAAATGAAGTACATACCAACTTGGTTAACATTGTTAAATTTCATTTCGCAGTCGTAGAAAGATCAAGTCTTATTGTAAAATAGCAAATTTTGGACTCTTTTATGTATTCGACGTGACCATTCATCTGATTTAACATTTTCCTGCAAGTACTCAATCCTAACCCTTCCAGAGTCGCCTGTCCACTCATATGAAGCATCTCTTGAACCACTTCCGGAGGGAGGCCTTCCCCAGAGCATCCAATCCTTCATATATAAAAATACCTCAAGACTTGTAAGATATATAGAAAATGTGACCTCGAACATATGAAACTGCTACTTATATCAAAAAACACATTGTTTGAATTACTTTTTGATTCTCATGTATGTTCTGTTCACCCAACACCAGGCGGTATTTCAGATAGTAAACTCATAACTGTTATTTAAAACAATGAAAACCAGACATTGTTGTCACAGATACAAATTATCGAAAGATGTGGAATTGTGGAAGCATACTTGAACTCAATAGGGATGTTAGAAGCATCATCAGAAATCTGCTGCATAATTGGTTGAAGTCCAAAAACGATCCACCCTTCCTTAGCATAATTTGCCATACTTGACAAAAATGATGTTAACACCCGCTGAATTCTTGCTTGGTCACCAAAAACAGTCAGCCTTTTAATTTCTTCAGGAATGTTATGTATAAGCTGCACATCTCTTTCCTTGAGCAATAACACGACTTGGTTAATAACAGCGTTGATCATATTCCCGAGCAAGAATTCTGCCTTGTCAAAGTTGAAACTAGCACGACAAAAAACAATCATGTAGTTAATAAATGTATAATTTGTAAAAGAGTCTCATATAGTTCATTATATAATGTTATGCATAAATCAAGACTAGAAATCATGGCTCACCCTTGATCAAGGATCTCCGGATCAATATCGGTTATGATCTGTGCAATCTGTTTCACACAAGCACCCCTTGTTTGGAGTAATTGTTTTTGATCGTCAGTTAGTTCACTACCTTCCAAGTTTAAATTAGTGAAGTGTATACCACTTAACGAACGTTTTAGTTCTTCACATATATAAGTCAATTGCTGCATACTTTCCAATTCGAGAGCTTGTTGCCTTTCCAGTTCAAGAACTTGTTGTAAATCAGGACTTGGAATCTGCAAGAAACAGAATGTTCCAGTAATCTGCCCATTTATATTAACTCTCTTTTGTGCACTTAATAGAGCTTGTACAGACTCTCCATTTCGATGAAAGAAGAGAAACGGGGATGCATTTGTATCCTGTCCTGCAATAGCCTTATGGAGGATAATCATCAAATAGGTCATAGCATCTTGGTCTTTTAACTTGCAATAGTTTCCGAAAACCTCTCCCACCAACAACTTTCCCATGACAGTATCTCTGCTCCAACCGGTCACTTTCTCCATAGCATTGTTCCATTCAAAACAATATGTATTTACATCTGACCCAAATATTGGGGGGATAAGAGGATTGGGACTATGTATGATGGCCTTGTAATCACCTTCTAATTTGATATATTTTTCTAAGATATCTTTCTGAAGAGTAACATCCTGGCCAACAAAACATACCCCAATGATATTACCTGTGTTGTCCTTGCTACAAGTAGTATTGACCACAAAATTAACAGTCATCTTATCCTCGTCGACACCAAATTTCCTCATTTTTATTTCCATGTTCTTCTCCTCTTCACCTGCATTATTTAAATTAATATTGTGAATGTCAATTAATTATATGTTAGCTGTAGAAACTACAGTTACGGGTCTACATCAAGTAGATGATGAGTTGAGTTAAGTATCTGCTATTTTCTAAACAAGTATAAATATGCAAAAAAAATCTAGAAATTTATGATAATTTACAGGTTATTCTGTATTATGTTTAGATGCACCATGCACACACTCAAATCATCGTTTAATAGAAATAGAGAGGATACATAGGAACAGTACCTCTGAGTGAGTGAGAAACAAGTTGTGAAACAATCTCTTTTGATTCTTCATGTACAAGTTGATAAACCAAGGACATTCCTCTTGCTTGATCAGCTGGTAAGCCTGTCAACTCAGCAATCTTTGTGTTCCAACCATCGATGTGACCATCAGCATTTACGGCAAATATTGGAGCATTTGCGGTCTCAATAAGCCTAATCATTTCATTAGCAATAGGATTGAGCTCATTTCCACCTTCCAACTCCCCATCTTCAACGCGGGCATGCATAATGGCATTAAAATTGTTAAATGCGACATTAATCAAGAGGTCTCGTAAAACAAGTTGCAAAGAATGAATTGCATCTATTTCCGCATCATCCCAAGGTAAACTCCTAATCTTAACCTTTTCCATAAACACTTTAAAGGAGAAACGCGGATCCATCCTCTGCTCATCGTCTTTGTGATCTGGATGATGTTTTTCACCGGCCCATTTGATTTCCTTAGAACTATTGGATCTAAACCAGAAAACAAAATCGTTTGTTGTAAAACGAGCAACAGCCATGCCACAAATTTCATCACCAAACAAATTTGCCCCCGGATACTTAGCCCAAACCAAACTATCAGTACTAAAACCTGTTATATCTTCATGGCAAGTTGATAACCATTCCACTATATCTTTTATTTGGGCTTCCGTGGGGGTTATTCCTAATAGGTAAAAACGCCCTCCAAAATACAGTGCAGCCCCATCACATTTTACAAGATCCATGATATTTGGGCGTTTAGTTACAATAGCAGTAGGGGAATCACGAACAAGCATACCACATAATAGTGTTTGAGTCCTCAAAATATGTTTTTCTCTAAGTCGTGTTGATAAAAGCATTTCCATATTTAGCTGGAGTCCGAAAACTTGCATTATATATTCACAGGCCTGACGAAGTGGAAATTTGATATATCGAGCAGATTTGTGATGACAAACAACTAGACCCCATAGTCTCTCTTCATCTTCTGTCATATCAGTGCCTTTATCATTATCACGGATGATAACAGCCATCACCAATGTGCCAACCGACCCCATATTGGCCATGAATTGAGAGTGGCAGCCATGAGGAGCCCGCAGCGTTGATCTAACTAAAGACAGCGGTTTATCAAGAGATTCATCCTGTATCACAGGGACAGATGTAGCACTGCAATCCACAATCATCCTAATTCGACTTTTTTGAAACATAAATCTTGCTGCTTGAGGAATGTCAGTGGCTGGATAATGTAAACCCAAATAAGAGTCTAAACCAGGTACCGCACTCTCCGCCACAACCTCACCGTGTTCATCTTCATGGAACTTATAAATCATAACTCGGTCATAACCAGTATACTCCCTCACACAACTAACAACATTATCACACAGAACCTTAATATCCCCTTGCGGGAGTGATTGCAAATGTGAAATTGCCCACATGGCAAGCTTCTGTGACTGCAGAGCCCCTGCAACGAACAAGGAAGGAATTTCTGATTCTATAGGCTCCAAGTCAATAACAATTCCTACATCAACTCGGTGCAAAATTGCATAGAATGGTCTTGCAGAAGCCTTGGAATGAATACGAAGTGGGTTTGAAATGCAAAGTTGGCCAGACCTAATAGTTTTGGCTAGCATGAGAGATTCCGAAGGAACAAAAAGTGTTTTAACATCAACACCCATGAATAAGTTCTGTGGTGTTTCAATACTACTTGGAGTGAACCCCAACATTTCTGGCGCGTTACTACTAAAAGCAATAACACATAAATCTGATTCTTTGACGCAGACTAAACAACCAAAGGGCTGAGTATGACCACCTCGTTGAAGTTGATAAATATAATCTGTTATTTGTGATTCATTAAGGGAACCAGGAGTGTTGGTGATATACGGCAAATAGTTAGAAGAATTGCCGGACTCTTGATGTTGATCGAACACAGTATGAAGACAAGCATCTACATGGTGTTGAGCAGCTGTGTTATCTATTTTATTTGTACAAGAAGACTCACCTTGAACTTGAACTTGAACTTGAGACACTTGAACTGGAATTGGAGACAACCCTTCATTTATGATACTACCTTGTAAATTTGCTGAATCTTTTCTTGAGGCCATTTTGTGAAGTTCTTGAAGTTGTTTAACTGGTTTATAGTTTTTCCCAAGTATGACTAAGCATCCCACCCAGACAACCTTTGATCACAAAGTATGCTAGTTTTTATGTTGTCTTCTGGTTAGAAGAAATTTTTATAGGCTAATACATATTTATTTCCCAATTTCAATATAGCTATATAAACATTTTTTTAACTTTTTCAAAATTGTATATGACTCATGAATAGTAATTAAGAGGTAAATAATTTACAAATTTACAGTTTTACAAAATCAATTAATATAAGTGAAAAGATGTTTTTAAATTAATATTTAATAAACATAAAAATTAGGTTATTGTGGAATTGAAGGGAGTCTATTTTATTAGGCAATTATTTTATGATGCACAAATTTTGTGAAATTAGCACCTGAAATTAAAATTTGATGGCTAAATACACATAACTATACTTGTTTTAAGTGGTATTGATTATTTTTCTTATTTTGAATAAAGTAATAAACAAGTTATTATGCATTTATTAAGTAATAACAAAATTTACCAAAAAAACAAATATTTTCACGTCCAAGGTTGTATTATAACTTCTATAATATATTTATTTAGCAAAAAATACTTCTAAAAACAACATGTATATTTAAAAAAAATTATTTTTACCATAGCATATATGAGCTAGTTGATATTTTTATTAGTACAAAATTTAATAAATTTTATCTAAATAGACTACAGACAGTGATGATTAACTTTTAGGCTTACTCCCAAAATTATTATAAACTTGGTGTTAATTTTCTTCAACAAAAAGTTTAATAATGAGTAGCAAATAATAACAAGCCCTCAATATGGTTCCTGGTGGTTATTTTCTTTTCTTAGATATAAAAAAATTAATTTATAAAATAGTTCCTTTCAATCATCCAACAATGGAAGAAAATTTTGTAAAAGAAATTGTGGGAAAAAAAATTCTCCACCTTAAAATATTTTGGAAACACTGATTACTAAAAAAATGAAAGAAATTCTCCCATTCACAAGACATCATAAAAACATAAAAACAAACTGCTTGACTTCGTGTCACTCTCTGGTAATGTTTTGGTTATGCAAGCCGATCACAAGAGTTCCTAGTATATATCCATTAACTGCAAATGTTATTATTGTTTATTGCCTAGAAGAACATTATTTTCATAGTTATCTTACAAACCTTAACTACAAATAAACAAGCCCCCTGACACTGCACTGCTCAGCTCTTCTTCTTGGATTCAGAGAATTCAAAACAGTCAACACTAGGGACAATGCCTGTGGGGCTTCCAACTTTGCAACTCCCAAAACTTTTCTTGTCAACTTTCTCTACCTCTCTACACTACTCATGTGACTTTACTGATTCATTTGTTCATGAGCTAGCAAATACAAAATACCTTCATTCTTACTATGGGCTGAGCTATGGCTTTATGGTTCAAAAGTAATGATGTTGGTTTGGTACCGTTAAAATGATTTGATTATTTTGGGTTTAAAATACGAGCCCAAAACTGTTTTCCTACTAAAATTTCAAACTATAAATGGTTTTTTGAAACTTGGTAAAGTTTGTGACTGAGCTTCATGTTTGATCATTTTGGACAGTGTTGTGCATTTGATATGAACATAAAAAGAACCACTAATAACCAACAATATACCATTGCCCGGAATTCCACATCCAACACAATTTAAAAGCCTGTATATTTTCTTGTACTTGCATGCAAACGCCATCATACCTGGGTAAGTGTTGTGCTCAATCTTTTTGGGCAACTCTGCACAGAATGTGTGCAGAAAGTATTTTACAGGTAACACAACCGTAGAATGGATGATCAACATCAGTCCGGATGGTTTGACACATCCGTAACATATCAAAAATATTTTATCATCATCTTTCTGATAATTTAACTCATAATAGTCATGAGTTGCAGATGATGTTCATCATGAGCCCAATCATTGATACTATTTGTTGAGCTAGAGATGTTATAATTGATGTTGTATAGAGTACTTATCCCCTTGACCAAATATCTGCATTTGCGACGATAGTAAATTCAATCTAATCGGCTCAGTGTTTTTTTGCAGAGTCTGCAATGCTGGATAAATGCATCTATAGGACAAATCTTAACTATTAGTATCTTCCACTTTGCAAGCATCACACTTAAATGACTGAGGGACGCTGGATTAAGGCTAAATGCATCACACTTAATCGACTAACTTCAACTCCTAAAACTCAACTTATAGCACATATAGTATATGGCCAACACATTGTACAGCCAAAAGACATAATTTAAATCGCCAGAATTGCTTTCATCTCTTTTACGAATCTCACTATATATACAATGCACTGTCAAATGTGACATCTGGTCCTCCTTTAATTTTTTTTTGTATTTATTCCGCTTACAGAACATGTTTCTAAATGGAATAGGTTTCAAATAGTTGAATCTGACTCTTAGAACTAAATTGAAAAAAAAATATAATCTATTCAAAATAGCATAATTTGTATTTATTCATCAAAATCAAAACATTGATAAAATTACTTAACTGTTAAGTGATCATCAATTTACTTTTCTGCTTAATTCAAATTAACCAATAATTTGAAACCAGATAAAACTCATTGTTCAGGATAAGGAGAATCATTTGAATCAGAGTTTAGTCTGGAAGAAAATCATTGTAAAAACAAGTTCTACACATTATCTCAGACAGACCTTTTGAACTTTAATCACAAACTAGCTAGAAAAAGTTAATGCATACCATCAACTTCTCGAAGTATACATTTCTTCTGTTGAATATAGCATTTAAGAATTGATCTCAGTTAATGGAAACCTTTGCCCGGTAGTCCCTCCAGTTACAACTTCTGATATATGTAATTGTTTTACAATATTGCTGGCAGAGTTACTGAGCCCATTATCTGCTAAAATTTCCGGTTGATTTCCTTTCTCTTCCTCGAAATTGTGTGACATGTTTTCCAACTTTGACACTAGTTCAAAATCTTTACGTGAAAACTCATCTACTTGCTCAAGGAATTGATCAAGTTGGGTCAGCAGATCATCTCTATCTGTAGATAATTTCGTGATGTCTTCTACCAAAGCTCCTTTTTGTAATTCAAGATCCTTAACCAGATTCTCCAGATACTTTTGCTCGAATGAAGATTGATATTTAGCTTTTATCAACTCGCAGTTGTTTGCTTGAAGTAAATCTTCAAGTTGCTCTTCTTTTTGTTTCATTTGAAGCAGGTTTTCCTCTTGATTTTCCAGTTTCTCGTGTAAATTCTTGATTTTCATCTTCAATGCGGTAATTATCTTCTCCTTCTCCTCAATCTTCGCTTTCTTCAAGTTCCCTGCCTCATCCAGAGCTTCACTGAGCATATCAACCTTAATCTGATAATCTACTAAATAGACTAAGGTATTAGTGCAGTGTTGCTCTGTCAGTTTAGCCTTTTCTGAGAAATGTTCTACTATCTGGTCTTTATCTTTTATGATACGTAGTAATCTATTTTTCTCTTTCTTAAAGGCTTTCTCTGCATCCGCTTTTGTCTGCACAATTTCCTCTTCTCTTGCATCAAAATTTTGTGTCAAACACATGATCTCATTTTGAAGTTTTTCTATGGTACTGCAATTATCTTCTGCAGTTCGAATGCTGTGTTCTTTCTCTGCCTCCAAGGCCTCCAATGCATCTACTTTGTCTGCATACCTTGATTCTAATGATGCAATTGTTTTCTGCAGAGTGCATATTTGTTCATCTTGCTCTTTTACAGAGCTTTTAAGACTCTTACTTTCTGCACAAGAAGTTTCCTGGCTCTCTCTGAGGCATAACTCTAGGTTTTCCGCCACTGATTTCCACTTCTGCAGCTCAACTTCTACATTACTGGCTTCAGATATTTTCTTAGCCAACTCAGCATTTGCTTTTTCTATAGCACTTAAACTCTCATGATTGTGCATCTTCAATTCACTTTCCATGTTCAGAACTTGTTTTTTCAAGAAATTTTGATTTTCAGATGATTCAGCCAGCATCTTCTTATGCCTTAAAAGTTCTTCCTCCATAAAACTGTACTGCTGCTTCATGCAGTCGTAAGACTTAGCCTTCTCCGCGAGTGCTATTGCTTCCTCATGTTTCTGCTCCAGCTTTTGATAAAGACTATTCAAGGAACTATCCTTCATATCCAGTTGCTTTGTCAAAAGTAAAACCTTTTCTTCACTTTCTTTATTGTGCAACTCCTTTTCAGTTTTTTCATCAACAAGCTTTATGTAAGCTGCAGAATATTCTGACTTCATAATCATCATCACTATAGAATCTTCTTCACTTTGAACCTCCAGCAGGCAATTGCAACCTTCCAGATCATTCTGGAGTTCCTGTAGTTTTTTATCTTTACCCTTCAATTTGGATTTGTAGCCTTCGATAACTTCTGTCAGTTTTTCCATCTGAGTACTGTGCTGGTCTTCCTTCTTTTGGAGGTTCATCGAAGTGTTCTCATGCAGCTGCTCTAAATCCTGAATCTTGTATTCAAGTTTCTTCGCCTTCTCCGCAAGTGATGTTGCTTCCTCATTTTTCTGCTTCAGCTTTTGGTAAAGACTATTCAAGGCACTATCCTTCATCTCCAGTTGCTTTGTCAAAAGTAAAACCTTTTCTTCACTTTCTTTATTGTGCAACTCTATTCCAGTTTTTTCATCAAAGAGCTTTAAGTAAGCTGCAGAATATTCTGACTTCATAATCATCATCACTATAGAAACCTCTTCACTTTGAACCTCCAGCAGACAACTGTAACCTTCCAGATCATTCTGGAGTTCCTGCAGTTTTTTATCTTTACCCTTCAATTTGGATTTGTAGCCTTCGATAACTTCTGTCAGTTTTTCCATCTGAGTACTGTGCTGGTCTTCCTTCTTTTGGAGGTTCATCGAAGTGTTCTCATGCAGCTGCTCTAAATCCTGAATCTTGTATTCAAGTTTCTTCGCCTTCTCCGCAAGTGATGTTGCTTCCTCATTTTTCTGCTTCAGCTTTTGGTAAAGACTATTCAAGGCACTATCCTTCATCTCCAGTTGCTTTGTCAAAAGTAAAACCTTTTCTTCACTTTCTTTATTGTGCAACTCTATTCCAGTTTTTTCATCAAAGAGCTTTAAGTAAGCTGCAGAATATTCTGACTTCATAATCATCATCACTATAGAAACCTCTTCACTTTGAACCTCCAGCAGACAACTGTAACCTTCCAGATCATTCTGGAGTTCCTGCAGTTTTTTATTTTTATTTTTCAGTTTGGATTTGTAGCCATCGACAACTTCTTTCAGTTTTTCCATCTGAGTACTGTGCTGGTCTTCCTTCTTTTGGAGGTTCATCGAAGTGTTCTCATGCAGCAGCTCTAAATCCTGAATCTTGTATTCGAGTTTCTTTAACAACAAGGTCAATTCAGCATTACTGATTTGAGACTCTTTGAAAGATTCTTTCAGTCCTTGCTTCTCTTGCTCAAGTTGTACAATTCTGTGTTCCATCTCTTTGGAATTGATTTCTTTTGTGCCAATTAAATTTCTCAGGTTTGCAATATCTTCATCCCTTTTGAGGGTCAAGTGATCTGAATTTGTTTTTGTCTCGTGGGAACTTGAAAATGCAGACTCAAAATGTGATTTCAATTCAGACACCTCCACTTCTAAAATTTTCCTTCTGCTTTCTTCATGAGATAAGGCTTGGTTGCACATCTTTAACCGAGTCTGAAGTGTTTCTGAAATTCTAGTTTGAGAGTCTAAACTTGTTTGCAGTGAAGAGATTTCTTCAACTAGTGCTGATCTCTCCCTCTTCCAGTCAACCTTACAAGATCTAAACTGTTCTTGAAGCTTTCTGTGAGCATCTTCGAGATGTGCAAACTGCTCATTTTTCCACTTAAGCTTTTCTTCGACAAGTCTATTTTCCTCCTCTAATTTAAGTATCATATCTTCTCTCTGTTTCACTTTTTTTGATTCCATGGCTTCCTGATCTGATTCAGTGAATTTTTTCTGTTTATTGAATAAGAGTCTCTTGAGTCCTTCTAATTCCTCAGTTCTAGACCGATCCTTCAGTTCCAAATCTTGAATCCTTTCTGTTGCTTCATCTAAAGCTGCTACCAACTCTTTGTTTTCTGCTTCTAACTTCAGAAATCTCGCACCATAATCTACACGTAGTTTCTCATTTGCACAATTGAGGTGCCGAAGTAGTGAATCTTTCTCATGGGCTTTTGCTTTGAGGTCCTCATAGAGCTGCTTCAGTTCGGGTATCTCCTCAGATTTGACATGAAGTTCTCGAGCAAGTTCCTCAATTTGCACCATTGCTCCCTGAAGCTTGCTCTTCTGTTCATTATGAGCAGTCCTCAAACTATCAATGAGCTTTGTTTTGGACCGGCATTCCTCTTTGAGCTTTTCAAGTTCTGCTCTCATCCCATCCAGTTCATCGCAAACTCCATTCATTCCCTCTTATTTTTTATATATAATCTTGAACTTCTTCTAAAATACAATAACGATCCAAATGAGCTGAGTAACGTTCAGAAACGACTGCAAGATTACAATTAGGATACAAAAACAAAATACTAACTCTTATCTACAGGCAAAAAAAATTCAAAATTATTCCATGTTAGATACTGATCAACATCAACATAGCCCAGCCCGCCATTATTTCAGTCACCCATCAAATGTTACCTATATATCGTAATGAACTGTGCATTATTTATGACAAGTCTAAAGTAATTGTGGTCACTCAACATGGTTTCTGAAGCATTACAGAGAAAAAAGAACAACTTCTAAAAAACCTATTTTGGCTACCGGGTTATTAACTGGTCCTAAAACAGATACAAAGACAACAAAATGAAGGTAAAGAGAACAATCACAATCTATGGGACCTTAGCACGATTTCAAAATTATACCGAAATTAACACTCATAGAACAAATTGGATCAGCGCCTTATTTTGTTATTAAAAAATCAACAAAAAAATAGGCCCCCTGGCCAGAAAATAAAGCCATGGCCATAACGGAAATAATTATCGTCATAAATATCCCCACTTCTTTTATCAATAGCAAGTAAAGACCCAAAAAATCGAAGATCTGAAGATAGTCAAATGGACAAAGTCTAAATTCCCCACCCCCCAAATACAGTAAAACCTCTATAAATTAATACTATCGGACCCTTAATTTTTATCACTTTAGCGAGATTATTAACTAATCGAGGTTAAATATATACTATCTCTATAATGTTGGGACCAAAATCCTGTATTGAAAATATTAATTTATCGATTATTAGTCCATCAAAATTTCACGGTAACTATAAATACACAAAATATTGTGGTTTTAAAACCTCGCTTCCCTGAAAAAAACTACGTAAATCCCTCTCCGCGCACGCACACAATGCAACAAGCACTGAGTGTGATACAAACACTGTGACTATACAATAAACAATCATACAATTGAATTAATAAATATATCAAAACATAGCTTAAATCCGATACAATTGAATTAGGGTTTAACAAAAAATAGAATAAAATTGGGAAATAAACAAAGAAGCAGATTTAAAAAAAAAACATGTAGAGATGAATATAAATACATGAATTTACTGTAATTACTACTGACCTTGTGGTATTGAGACGGAGGGAGGAGCAGTTTGTTGTGGGGATTGTGATTATTGTTATTAATAGCTTTCGAGATTATGAAGATGTATTGCACCCGTTGCAGGAGGTAAAGAGCTCGACTTGTGACGGAAAGAAAAAGATTATAAAGATGTAGAAATGTAAAGGGGATCGTTTGATTTAAATTTGGTAGGGTGGAATTCAAATATTTGGGGGAGCGGGAGTTTTCGCGTTGTGGCCTGGGGGCAAATTTTATGGTACAAACATTTGGGCCTGTGTGATGGTTTCCGGGCGGATTGGATTTTTAATGGCTTTTTTTGTTTGAATTAAATTATTTTTTTTGAATTCGAGTATTTTTGTGAATTTTCCTTGTGAAGTGCAAGTACACAAGTAATAAATGTTTTCAAAAATTGGTTGAATTATTAATTTTCTTTAGTTTATTAATGAAATATTTGCCTAGTTTTTTTAATGCTTTTTTGCCGAGTTTTTGGTAGAGTACTTAAATTCGATTTGTTTTTCATTTTTATACCACCAGTACATTAAATAACAAAATAGGTATACTGTGGTAAAACGTTGATAAACCAATAATCTCGTCTCATAAATAGTTTTTTATTTCCAAACATAATACACAGTATATTTTAACCTCAATACATGAATACTATCGCTGGATAAATGAATTTTTCAAGTCATGAGTGTATTTATATATTAAGGTTTAACTGTACTTGAATCGAAAACGAATATATAATTTTTATGAAGAAAATCTAAAAAAACTGTTCCATAAGCTCTTTAGGGTCATCTCTTTACCAAAACTCTTCAAAAAAAATGTATATCATTGTTATTTTTTCAAAAGGTACATTATTGTTTACATTTGGGATTATTAATTATAAAGTGTTGTGTTTTGAAAAAAAAGGTGGTGTTGAAAAAAAATGATGTTAAAAAAATTATATGACGTGAAAATTTCGTTGTGCATATATTTGATATAAAATATTAAAAATAATGTTTTAGTTAGATTTTTCAAATTTCAGGGAAACCAGCTTATTCCGTAAATACAAATACACAGAAGCAATTTTTTGGCAAAAAATATATTTTATCAGTTTTCAGTGTTGCTATCTACCGCAGCAATTCTAAATGGGAAAACTGGTTTCTATTTATAACAGTAATACCAAGCAGGAAGACTTGAGATTTATTTATATTCAGCAATACCGTTGCATCTTGCTCACTAATCACATTCAAGTTTCATGCAACTGTGGTTATGTAAACATAGCAGTATCACAAGTTACGATCAGATATCAGAACTCAGATTCTAGCATAAGCACATATCAAATTGTTGTACAAACCAAGACCCATCTTGTTTTAAAGAAAAACATGAGTAGCCCAGAATATTTCATTCCTTAAACATATAGTAGAAAGTATAGAAGTCCAGAAAAGAACAAAAGAATCAGTGAAAAATGTTCGTAACACTGTCATTAACAATAAAAAAAATCTCTTAAATGAAAAACTAACATGACTTTCTCCTGGAAACTTGAACCAGTTTCGGCAAAAGTGGTATCGGCAAAAGTGGTATCCTATGTAGTACCGCCCCATAACAACGTATCACTAGATTTATACAACAGTGTAACAATAATTTTACAACAGTGCACTAATGATTTGCTAATTCAAATAACTATCAAATATATCACCACTGGAATAGAACACAGAAGCTTCTCACATAAAAGTCAAATTTCTAACAAAGGGAAGAAGCACAAACTTTACAAGTTTCTCATACAAAGGCTCGAGAAATTCTAACAAGTAAGGTCTTCGGTTGATGATGATGTGCCACGATATACAGATTGAATTTATAACAAGCAAAGGTATATAGATTAAGCCATCTTCAAGAACTGGACTCAAAGAAGAGATATAAATAAGAATCACTTCAGAGTTCAGATGTTGATCAGACCCCTCCCTCGCAAAACAAAATCCAAGTTCCATCCAGGCCAATGCCCAAATCAACCTCTGAAGTTGTTATAAAACATCCTGATTTCATCTTTATTACATTTGAGGGATAATTACAAAGTCCCGTTGACTCGTACATGAAATGGGGGCCCACGACAGAAGATAGGTTCATCAGGCAATTTACATTTTGCACGGGCCCTAAGAACTTCACTAGCATCATCAATTACAGCAGCAGCTAAGAGCGTGTACTCGCCTGGGACCATATAATAAAGGGAATAGGCATGCTTGATTTCCTGAAGTGGAGGTACCTCCATTTTGACACCATTCAAAGAACCTAAATTTAGAAGGAATTGGATTCATCAATACACTTGTCTGTAGATTGACTATAGTATAAATTCATAGTATTGTTCATCAAGAAACTAGTGTGGATTGTTTATTTATTTTCCCTCCCTTTTTTCCTTATATCAAACGACTGCAGCAACATCACTATTACAAAACCTACAAATACTAAATATATTAACAAAATTTAACAATAATACAAATACTATTCACTAGCTTGTCATTTGAAGCCTAAATTAGTTTGTGACATAATCACACACACGTACAGAACCATATATATGCGATCTATTACTGTATTATATTGACATATGTATGCCTACCTATGATAACAAAAATGTGTGTATCTATATGAGTGTATACATATAAGTGCACATATAGACTAATAAACAAGAATATAGACTACAAACAAAGTAAATTTCTTATGGTTACACTAATATTGTTATATATAAAGAGAGAGACACACACATCTATACTATTATATTAAAAACGAAACAATGAAAGTTTGGTTGGTAGTCGGTCTGGTCACCGTAATTATAGTAATATTTAAAATAAAAAACTTCCATAAATAGATAAATATTTATAACAGAATTATAATATGTCTAAAGGTTTTCGTTAAAACAAAAATAATATATAAAATTCACCCGACTGGAAAAAAATATTATTGATTCAATTATAAATAAAAAATTAATATAGTTAGTTGGATTTGAAGAATCGGGCTAAAATAAAATAATAAATATTACTATAACAAAATAAAAATTTGAAAGAAAATTTGTGAGGTCGATATAATGTCATCAAACTAAAACAAAATAATAAATATTATCCATTTGCTCTAAAATAAAATAATAATCACCCCGGGCTATAATAAAATTAAACAAAGTAGTAAGTATAATTGGCTGAATTTGGTTGATATAACAGGCTTCAAGCTAACATAAATTTTTTGCCATTGACATAAAATTTTACTATTGATTCGAGTTTATACATATTAAACTAACATAAATCTGAATGTAGTTAGTTGGATTTGGTCGGTTAACATACTAATGGCAATTCGTATACTATTGATCTCAGCTAAAATTTACCTTTTAATTAAATATAATAATTTTTCGTAAACACACCTATAAATATCAATAAAAATATAGATTTCAATTATTACATTACTCTTTAAAACTGTAGTATCACTAACTTATACACCTATGTATATATTAATAAGTATTATCAAATCATATTATGAAAATTTCAAATAAATAAGTTTCATAATTTAAAATTTTTACTTCAAATTAAATTCAAAAAAAATATGTAATATTAAAAATAATCCGTGCATAGCGCGAGTTTTAGGCTAGTCTAAATATAAGCCTAATTAGTGAAAAAAAAATCATATAAACTTATACATGTACAAATTTCCTCATAAGTGAAAGTACTACTATTGACTATTGTGACTAAACAGCCGGTAAAACACACACAAGTCTATGTGTATCTATGTAAGTCAATATAGGTTTATACACTACAAAGTACAAACCTATACCTGTTTATATATAAGTGTATGCATATATACATATTAACTTTATGTGCATGTATGCATCCCCATGCCCATCTATACATGCAAACTTAAGTGTACACTAACAGTAATTGAGATGGTTGAACTCCTTGAGCTTGAAGTCCTTTTTAAAAAAATTATTTTGCATCTAAATTCTAGAAGAAAAAACAAAAAAAAATGTTTAAAGGTATTTTAAAAACACATTTTATACAAAATAAAGGTAAAACCAATTTTAAACCATAACCATATGAATTAAATCAGCCCATATTTCTGAAAAAATTGGTTTTTCCATATGATTTTGGTTCTAACATAACAAAAGAAATTCACAAAATCCAAATTAGACCAATCACACATGTTGTTGTTCCTGTCTGATTAGAGAGAGTTGTGTCAGACTGACAACAAATTAATATTGGAGGAAAACTTTATTCAAAAAAAAATATATATATATATATATATATATATATTGAAGGAAAACCCAACTAAGTTCAGGTAATTTTAAGAAAATATCCAACACAACAGAACTAGATACAAACGATACCATCCCCAATCAGTGTCATCGATAAGAAATAGCAAAGTTTAAAAATTAGAAGTGCATGCCCAGTTTTGTATTACCATTTCAAAACCTTCAAAACTAAAAGTAAAAATCTTTTTAATGGATGTTTGACCCGGTAATTTAAATTTGAATCTAGCAATTCCTATTTATTTTATCTTTTTCACAAAAAAAAAAAAAACAAATTTTCAGATCTAATCTGCACAAAACAGATATTTGTTTTGGGTATGTAATATCTCGTTATCTGGCTAAGATAAGACACACGCAACATTTACCCCAACCAGCTTCTTTCCTCAACTAGGCATCATATCTTGACAGCTATTAATTAAAGACAATAATGGCCATGTACAGCAACACCAGGAGACAGAGTATAAAGGATGGTTAAAAATACAAGATACACTAGGCTATAGTTAAATTTGCCTTCTACATGTAATGTAAATTTACATGTACACCAGCAGTAATACACAGTCATGACTTCTTATTAATTATCATTCTTTTGAGGTTTATGTTCTAGTTGTATGAGGTTTATGTTCTAGTTGGTAGGTGCAAGTTAAATCAGATGAAATAATTAACTACCTAGAAAGTATACTTATCCAAATTTAAACATAAATCTGGACCATACAGAAAATGCATAGATATACCCACAAATATGCTACTTAGACAAAAAAAAGGTTAAGTAGACTCTGACCTGCCCATAGAACTGTGGCCTTGTTGCCTTCAAGACAATTCTCTCCAGCTACATCTCTGCATGTAATACTAAGACTTAATTTGATTGTATCCTTTGTGTTATTGCGAACAAGAACTTCCATAGGAGTCATGTCATTTGCCACTATAGAACCTTTAAAGGAAGAAGAGTTGTTTTGAACGTCAGAATCTTCAGAAGAATTGAGGCTTGTAATAACTTCTGTAGTACTTTTGGCAATCCTAAAGCCAAAGGTCAGTGGATCTGGTAGCAGTACATCCATTACAGATGATTGAAGGGCTGCCTGTATTGTGTCCTTGATATTTAATTCCCCAGAGCTATTGCGTCCAGATTGCCACCTTACCTTGATTCTTGATATCAGGTTCTTGATAGAAGCATTCAGTTCGGCTTTCATATTCTTCTCTGAGAAGTTTGGGCTTTTGCTGCTGGGAGGAGCATTGGGCGAATAATCTTTTATTAAAAAGGAACCATCTAGAATTGGTAGTTTGAAATGTTCCAGAGGTATCAATACACGTGCAGTGTAATCTCGGTCAATTCTTGTTTTAGGATAATCATACTCCGCAATATCACCATCATCCAAATCAGTGTTCTTATCATTACAGTTCTCTAGCTGGACGGACACTCCAATCTCAAAGACCACGTCAGTTGGATTAGACAACTCAAGTTCAAGAAAGCGTAGACCCCAGCTTCCTCTGTAAGGATCAATTTTCACCAATTTATCATTCTTACTCTCAGAACGGTCGACTACCTCGGTCAAGCCACCATCCATCTGAGCTACATGGGAAGAGTTATCACCAACATGTGCAGGAATTTCCATGGCAAGCAAACCAGCTTTTACAAAAGATAAGCCCTGCAACACACAGATGTTTAATGGGGTCACCAGGCGACGCCCATATGCAGATGATTCCCCAGGGTTGAGTAATCCTGCAAAAAAGATCTGGAGATTAGTAAAACTCTCAATATATTGAAACTTAATAACGACACATTTTCACTTTCAGTTAGATATCTCCATCACATAAGTGCAAAAGAATCCCAGTGAATGTAGAGTCCCAACAATCTGGCCTAGGTCACGGCGTCAATTCAAATATAGCAATGCTTAAATGATCAAGATAAAAGTTATCTAGGCTACACTAGTGCTAGCCGAATGTAAATAACACATCTCTCAAGTGATGTTATGTAAAGGGAAAAGGAAAGAGAAAGGTACCCACTTATTTCTCTCAAAAGGATGGTAGGATGTACACAGCCTTACCCTAACTCGAGATTAAAGAGGCTGTTTCCAGAAAATGAACCCCGGCATGACGGATAAGAGAGTCAAATCCATGACCATTTGGTCATGAATTGGGCACCTCTAATCCCATCTGGCCAACTTGTGTGAGTGCAAGGATTTTTTTTAATTAAATTTCAATTTAATATTTGTACAAACATAGTGTATTATATAATCATATTACTTTTTTATATTTATTAAAACATATGTATACATATGTATATATAAATTTTATAAATATAATTTTTATTGAAGTTGAGAAGGTTTGAACCCCAGACCTTTCTTAACACGAAATATGGGTAATCCAAAAGTGGTAGGTCTAACGGTCCTTATGATTTTGGTATTAGTACATATGACTAAAGATTCACCTTATGCCTATTACACATAGGATCTAACTTTAAAAATACGATACGAAATAGATCGAGGAAGATTGTAAAAGGTACATGAGTGCAAGGTACTAGCTATCATACCCTTGTACATATGAAAATATCATAGTAATACTGCATTCCTATTAGTAGCTGTGATGAATTAATGATAATAAAAAAACCCTAAACATCTTTTTGGGGCCTTCAAAACTGGCATTAGAGATAATTTTCAGATATTTGTTTCTAAGATTATACCAGAATGACAAATACTAGTAATGATATATCCTGCACATATATGTGATAGTTACCAGCATAATGGATCGTCAACAAAGGGCTGCTTCCATCCTTTGCTTGCCTTACTAGATTTCCATGAGAGTTCCTGTTTAAATTATCAAGATCCACCGAACTAAGCTGCCATGCTTTTAGTGTTACTGGTATGGTCACTTCTGCACCGGGTTTTAGAGGAAGCGCGGACTTTAAAGCTTCATAAGCAATTGATATGACAGAATCTTGATTTTTTCCTGATAATGATATATGTGCCTGCTCAACTGATACTGTGCCTGCATTAGCCACACTGATCCATATTTCACGTATCTCACCTTCGTATAAAATTACAGCACCATCACCACCTACCACATGAGATACTAGCAATGGTAGAGGGGGCACCACAGTAATAAATGGAACAGATACATTTTTCAACTTTCCAGATCCGCAGCAACGGAAAGGATCAGAAAGTACAAGGCCTTGTGCTGCTCCTAAAAGCAGGTTATCAACATCTTTAAAAAAATGTTCGGTAATAACACCAAAGCAATGAACTATGCATCCAGGAATTTTTACTTGTCCCACTTTGGTTGGAATTCCTGATAGCATGATCACTTTCGAGGAATTAGGAGGAAGATCTACACTGATAGGAAAAGCATCGAAATTGCTAGAATGCACTGAAAGATATATACTATCAACAATGAGATTAAAACCGCAAGGATTTGCCAATTCCACCAAGACGTGCACTGGTTCCCCAATAATCCATATTAGCTCCTGCTTACAATTATTAGTTGACTCTCCTTTGCTAAATGGTGTATAAATGAAAGGTCCAGACGGAGCAGATCCCGCCCACCAATCCTCTCTAGCTGGATTGCGTTTGATAATGTCAATCTGCGAGTTATGAAGAGGAAAAGAATGCAACCTGGAAACATTTGCAAACATGGAAATATAGTCACGTATCACATGAAGTTTATGTTTAGCATTATGCAAATTAATTAATCATGTAACTTATGTCCTCTTGGCAACAGATATGTGAAGCATCAAAATTATTAAGATAATTATTTTGGCATGTTGAAAAATTGGAAAAATGTTTAACATTTAGATATGTATACATGAAACTAATATGGAAATTACTGCGATATAGCCCCCAATGTCTACAAAACTGGACAATTTAATCCTTTCGGCAGAAAATTATATCCTAATTGTATCAATGGCTCTCAAGCCCAGATGATAAAAAAAATCCCTTCATTACCTACTTCTTCTAAATTAATCTCTCAACTTAGATCTTGAAGGCAGACACGAAAATGTGATGAATTGCACTGCGCAGAAACAACTAGGTATGTATCAACAACTAATTTCATTTTCATATAGGAAATCTTCACATAATCTTATCAACAATTCATCCTTCCCAATAATGCTGAATCTAACATGTTGCAGCAGAGATTGGGCAGCCGGAACTCTAGAGTTGCCTGCCTGAGCCCACTGATCTGGGGCCCTAGACAAATTAGAGGCAACCATGAAATAGAACTACTACAAGTACAAGTACTGTACAGTGTGCATGATTCTTAATATTTACTTAAAAATCCTTCTTGTTGCTTTGTTGGTTTGAACGAGTGGATGCACATCTATAGATACATATACTTCAAAAACTGCTCATGATTATAATTAGATTTTCATTTATTCAAAAAAAAACAAAAAAAAAAGATATTCATTTGTTCCTAACATTTAGAGCCTTACTGATGAAAGGACTGTCTGCCACTATGACTTCAGAACCAAAATAATGAATATAATAATGGACAATTTTTAACTCAAAGTACAATCGTCTTTTCTTTTCTGCTTTCCTCCTATTTTATAGTCATATACTTGTACTGTTTTTATAAGAAATCTGATGGTGGGGATCTGCATCCCTCTAAAGTCTAAACGCTTCGCTGGAATCTCAGTTTAAAACGTAGTATAACTTTTAAGTGGAAATTCGATACAAAACAATAACACGTCATGATACAGCACAGTAAGAAGTCTGATATCTAGTAAACAGTTTCATTTCATTAATGGGGTCGATTATTGTTCTAGGAAAAAGTAGTGGGTTGAATACGTAGTATTTTAAAGGAAATGACACAATTATACGAAAAACAATAATGAAACAAGCTAAACGC
Organism: Apium graveolens; assembly: GCF_009905375.1. Lineage (NCBI taxonomy): Eukaryota > Viridiplantae > Streptophyta > Magnoliopsida > Apiales > Apiaceae > Apium > Apium graveolens. The sequence continues at coordinate 11,324,627 of NC_133655.1, forward strand.
CAGGAAGAGTAATCTTGATGAGAAAAAGTGTTTCATTCTGAATCATCACTGATAACGTTTTGAGATAAAGATCCATAAATTATTTAACAAACAGAAGTGTCCAGTGTAAATATGCAGACATTTGTATATACAAATATGCCCATGAAGGAAACAATAGAAATGCCAAATTGAACCTTATAGTAAATTGTAAATTACAGCCTATACCTTATAAAGGGCAATGCGGGGTCAGCGCAGCGAGTTCCGGAAGGAAGCCTCTCAGCAGAATTTGCAAGAGCGCTAGCAAGACCATTTTGTCCAGCAGGAGTGATTAAAGGATAATAAGATCTAAGTAGACGAGCTGCCGCACTCCAACCAGTGAGTGGATCTCCCGCACGAACAGCAGAAAGAAGTATCTCTCTTAGCACAACCATCTGCAAGGTGCTCCATTGGGACTCGAATAATGAGACTACCAAATGATGATGCATTTTGCTATTGTCAGCCTGGTCTGAATCAATTTCCTTAAAAACACCAAATTTCAAAAATAAATTATAATGGCTTGAAGTGTCCGTCAAACTGACAGACAGAAAGAAAGATATACTACTCTCACGTGATACAAAAAGGAAACCTACAATACCCACCCTGTCAGGAACTGAGGTTTCTGACTTGTATTTTCTGAAGTTTTATATTGTTTTGGGTGTTTCTGATTATAGAGAACAGGAAAACAGGTAGCAATCTAAGAAATTTAAGCTAAAATGTAAGAAATTAGCAGTAGTATGATAGTTTCTAGAGAGAGAGAAACCCTAGAGAGATGCAGAAATCAGTTATAGAGAGAGAAAGTACAGAAATTAGAAAGAGAAAGGATTGGTGGAAAACATTTCCATTTTCTGATAGATTCAATATAACTGAATTACGAATTCTCCATACTATTTATACTACTCAGGTCATACAGAAAGACCATAGTACCCTTAGTAACAGTTACTACTACTACTACTAGTATCAATTACTAATTATAATAATAATAATAATATGCATAACTGTCTATTCCTGACACCCCCTCCAATATAATCAGTGTTACAATTTTTGTAAATATCATACTACCAACTACATAACCCACCAACTACAGGGTATATTCTCCAACCAATGCTGTCTATCCTAGATCCCGGGACATGTGTTAAAAATGATATCAAATTAATAGATTGAACAAATTATCTTCAATGGTTATCACTTGTGTTCGGTATCTATGGTGGCCTCTTAGGATTTCATCACTAGTTCAGTAGCTTATGGCATGGGTAATAGTAACGCAATGACTAAAAGACATACTCTGTGGACTAATAATATGACATAACGATGGTTTCTCCTGCAGTGCTATGAGTGTCTGGGGAATGGCCACCAATGACACTGAACAAAAGATAAATTGACAACAGCTGTCTGGAAGCAGCAGAGACACAACACAAATCAAACCTTACATTAACTACAGTGTGTCTTATAGCAAAGTAAAAGTAATTAACCCCTGAAACCCTACTATTGTTGCACATCCAAGTATCAAATGAACCCGCATGTAATTAGAAAATACATGATTAAAAATCTATTTGTGTGATTTTTTCAGTTCATCATGTTATGTTACTACTCGAGCAGAAGTAATTTTGTTAATTTTTAATTATTTTTTTGTCAAAGATATATAAGAAGCATTTGGTAATTTTCCCCAACACCTACTTTTCAGAAGAAGTCATTGGATACTAGATTTCAAGTATTTAGGAAAGGATTTAACTCCATTGAATTTCTGTTAATAACTAAGTTCTGTTGGGTTGTCAAAATGGTCATATTGCATCGTGCTTGCTCTACTGTTCTATGAGATACATGGCCCAAGTGCAAATAATCTATCGATTTTGCTAGATAACCATGCCACATTTATATAAACGAGTACCACCTTCAGAATTTATTCCTGAATTTCAGAAATAAGAGAAGTGATAACTAATAAATAACATGTCCTCCCATAAGGGTTGGACCCCACCCTTCACTGCGGAGTGTATATGTGGATATTATAATTTACCGGAGTTTCTACTGATGAGCTTCATGTCAAGCAAAAGTTGTCCTTCAAAACTTTGTATTACACTCGTGATAATTGATAAATAATTCAAAAATGTAACATCACATAGCAGGACACTGAATATTCACCGCAGCCTCTAATCCTAAATAAAATAAATAAATTGATGCAGTAACAAACAGGCCAAGGCACACAAGTAATATAAAACTCACAGATTGGGGACGATTTTTTGCTATAGAAGCTCTACTTTGAACACGATATGATTTGGTAGTCATTGCCAACACTTGCATAGCACTAGTAGCAGCTAAACGATTTTCTTGCTGCATGTATAGCTGGGCCACCTGCCTTGAAAAAAATGCAGCTTTCCGGTGATAACCTATAGTTCCAAATAAACGAGCTATTTCAATGTATAATATAAGTCTATCGCTGGCGTCGATTAATGATTTGCCACCATCAGCAGCAGCAGTCAGCAACTCAACAACCTCTTTGGCCTGCACTCTTCTGTAAGGACCATAAAAAGTCACAAAAGAAATTCAGAAGATGTATGCTCTTAGTTGAGGAACCCATTTTGAAATTCGCCAATGTATAGTTTAAAATCAGATAATCAAAAATCACATCCATTGAAACAAAACCCGGCAATCTTGGCTAACAGACAACAGTGGCTTTTGATAATACCATGAAATAATAGGAATTGTATAGACTGTAATTAATGTAACAATATCGTGCTCTCTATCCAGAGACTTCATGTTAACTGGTGTCGAAGAAATAACTTCCTGTAACAAGGTCATGATAAATATAAATTCTATATATCGGGAGAGGAGAGTAATGAACAAAAGTAGTCGAAGGTAGAATTATATAAAAATACAATTTCGTGAAATCATTATGTAGAATTAACAGGGACCACAAAAAGGTTTTAGAATAACTAGTCAACAATATGTATATATAATCTGATTTGCTGTAGGCCTGTATCGACAGCATTCAAAGGACATGATCTTCCCATCTAGAGTTGTAAGCTGAACCAAGCTTGAGCTTTTGATCACTAGTCGAATCGTGCCTAAGATCAAACGAGCCAAAAGGGAAAGCCTGAACCTGGCTTTAAAAGTAATTAGTACTGAGGTTGAGCGTTTAGCCTAGTTGTGAGACACTCGCACTCCTCTCCGATCACCAAGGCCATGGTTCAATCCCTTGCTCTCCCCTCCACTTACATAACTATATAATCATCCGAAAACCTAAAAAGGGAAGATAGCTTATAACCTAAAACAAGTCTAGAAGAAGTTTATTTCCGTTCGTTAAGTTTGAACATATGGCTTCTAGTTTAAATTTTGTATAGTAATGAGGTACTTTCAGTGATTTATTTTTTGTTTGTAGTTTGGCTTGGAAAGAGGATTATTACCCTCAGGGCCTCACCACAAGCATCTTCTTGTATCTTTTTTCTACAACTTGCAAGGTGTACTTTGGATAAAAGTATCTGAAGACATGATAACTCTAAGGTAAAAAAGAACTTTATAATTTATGTAATACAGAAATTTTAACATGTCTACCTGCTAAGAAACCTTGCCAGTTTTAAGGTGGCCTCAAGTTCAAAGCTTAGGGGAGACACTCTGCAGCAAAATCACCAAAAAAAAAACAACCATCAAAGAATTTTCAAGTGTAATGGAAACATGTAGTAGATTTTCATTGAACAGTTGGAAGCTTCAGATATAAGCTCTGAAATGGCAAAAAAAACATTAAACATATGTACCTTTGAGCGTTTTCTTGAATAAATGACTTCCTGTAGTGCAAGATGACACTATTGTATCGATACCGGACCTCATCCTCTACAGCAGAATCCTGTTGTCCCATTCTATCTATCTGCGAGTGATACGCGCAAGGTAAATGCATGAACTTGTGATTTATTCATAATCTAAAAGTTCAAGCGATTTCCAAATATTGTAATGTAACGAATCACACATCATAAACATTTAAATTCATATCCAAATATAATGCATGTACTTTGTAAATATCCTCAATTACCAACTGGAATATACAATATAGTAAAAACATCATATAGCAACTTCAAAACAAGTACTTTGTATAAGATGTATCTTTAGCACTTCCAAGATACACACAGAAAACAAATGTAGATGGACCCCCTATATACCATATACATTTCAAATAAGCATATAGATGCAAGGATGCATTTAGGAACATGCACGGAGCCACTGATAACATAGAAATATTGCTAATAATCCTGCACAGGTTCTCAGTCATGCCTAATGTGCAGCACCACACAAAATTTACATGTATACAAAATATAACAACATCATAGAATAAGATGATCCATATCCAATCCTATTTATAGATTGAAATCTTGATTTTATATAGAGGATGCTTACCAACAATGCACAAACACTACCCTCTAGGGCGCCCGCATACCAAAAATAATCCCCAGTCAACCTGGCAAGTTCCAAGGAAGTAGAATAATGGGCATTGGCATCAACAGGTGATCCTGACAATAGACAATAATCTCCTATTGTTTTTTGTGCACGGCCAAGTCTCCGTTTCTTTGCCTTGATTACCTGCATTATGACCATGTCAGACATTTCTAACAAAAACATGCAGTATCTGGAAAGTCACTGCTTGAGATTTATGAGAAGTGATAAAACAGCTTGAGATTTATGAGAAGTGATAAAACAAACAAATACAAAATCAAAGCTTCAGGAGACCTAAAATATAAACCTCCTCTGAACCGAGACTGGCTTGGGAATCTAAAGGTGTCTTCAAAATTGTTCCACCAGATTCTGCTTTAAGGACATAGTCCTCAAATCCCATCAACAAAGAAGCAGCAATATCTTGCACAATCGTTTGTAAGTGAAATTCCAGAGTCTGTCGATCAGCTGGTGGAAACATGATCAAGCTACCTACTTTTTTACTGTCGTGCTCCAGCTGCTCAAAATTAAGCAATGTATTGAGAACTGAATAGTAGAATATGAAGTAATGGAATTGAACTGCATAAGAATAGTTCAATTTATAATATAATTATACTACAGAATCATCAGACTGTCATTTTTTTAGTTGGTTAAGCCCTGATTCTTTGATGGCACGGGAACTATTAACGTAGATTAACTATAGCCGCCAAATTTTGAAATTAACAAAATAGCAACAGTGTGCCTAAAAAATCCTAATTTACATAATCTGGTTATCAACTAACATTATTTAGGCAATGTTAGAACTAAAACATGTCAAAATCTGTGCAGATGCACCCTTGCACATCCAAATAAGGACATGATAATGATTTCAAAACAATAATTAAACAATTTAGAACTGCTGCACTGTCGCACACCAAAAAAATAAGGTCATAACAATGCTCTCAAAACAATTTTTGATTAATAACCTAGAAATTAGAATAATATCAATGTACCAACCCTAGAACTTCAACCTTATAAACTGAAGAAAGCATCAATCAGCCGATCTTCGAACTAAAACCTATTAAATTTTTTACCGCTACACCCTTGCACATTAACATTAAGTAATAAACCCTTAAAATTGCTCTCGAAAAAAATAACCTAGAAATTGAATAGCATCAATCTACGAAACGGAAACCTATCAAATTACACACAAATGCACCATTTCACACCAGAACAAGTTCCTAGAAATTGAATAACATCAATCAAACCTATCATATTATGCACAAATGCAGCATTCCACGCCAAAACAAGTTCAAAACTACACATTCAACATAAACACCAATAAATAAACCCTAGAAACTAAAATAGCATCAATCTACAAAACCTATTAAATTACGCACAAATGCACCATTCCACACCAGAACAACTTCACAACAACACATTCAACACAAACGCCAACAAACAAACCCTAGAAACACAAAACCATCACCTGCGAATCAGCAGGACAAAACGCGAAACAGCGATGCACAATCGAAGCAGCATACGCCTTACACGCAACCTGGAACTGCTCGACAACCGAATCGAGATCAGGCGAAGACGGACAATGACAAATGCCGATAACCGCGTGAATTTTCCGATTCGATTGAAAATCCTCCCACGGACTAGGCGGAGATCCACCGATCATGAACTTGAATCGGAGACTACCGGATTCCCACGGTTGATGAGAAAAAGGAGATTTTTGATGCTCGGTGTAGAATGAATTGATTGTAGAGAGATCGATCTTGTGGTGGCGATCGAGCATAGAGACGTAATCGCGGAATTGAGATGGTGTGATTTCGCCGATTGGGAGTACGGCGATTCGGATCATACAGCTTGTCTCGATGCTCACGTCTGGTTCCATTTTAGTCTAATATCTCTCCGTCTCTATCGAATCTCTCTCGCTCTCTCTCTCTCTCTCGAATCTCTCTCGTCTCTCTCTGTGAGGTGTGGGAGTTATTGCTCTATTGCTACTGGAAAGTGTTCCGGAAATGGCATCAACAACGCGCGCGTGTAATAGTGTATTCTTTTTTACATTCGAGTTTTTTGTTTTTGAATTTTGTGTTGCAAATATGCACCCGTAATTTACTTATACTTAATTTTTGGGTTGCAAATATCAAAGTTTGTCATTTAATCATTTAACCATTAAAATCAAAATAAATATTAAACAAATAACTCTAAATACACGGCGAAAACTAAAATTTATTTTTATGGTGTTCTCTGTACTTTTATTTAATAGTACTACAACCAAATAAAAATATATGAATTATAGTATTTCAGATAATATAGCGAGATTTTTAGAAATTAATCTACTATTGATTTTTAATTTTGTAGTTGTTTTTTATTTTAATAAAAATAATTAGTAGATTAATTTTATAAATATCATTATATTATCTAAAATACTATAATTCATAAGTTTTTTTATGGTTGTAATATGATTTAAGAAAAATGTATATATATATTTCATAAAAATAATTTTAATTTTCAAACACATATTCTGAAGTATTTGTTTGATATTTATTATGATTTTAATAATTTAAATGATACCTCGTTTATTTTAATGATTAAATTGTTATATGACCTTCAGTTGAGTGACAACTTTGATATTTAACCCGTAAATAAAACACTCACATTTTGAATTCAGCAATGTTACGTATTTAAAATATTTTCCAATCATTATTCCAAAATGGAGTATTTAAAGTAATTGGCAGTTTGTAACTTACTTTTATTTTCATTTTTCCGATTTGTGTCTACGTTATTTTCTCTCTCAACTTACACCCCATAAAATTAATTTTGAATCTATTTGCACCCCATTACGACTTTCCATCAAAGATGACCGTTAACTTTAACGGAAGCGGGGGCATTTCATTAAATTACTAATTAAAATAGAAGAACATAATAGTAATTGGCACTTTGTAACACATTTCTTTGAGCGTTTTTTCAATTCGGGATTATATTATGTTTCCTTGCAAGTAAGTTGCACCTTTAACTTTGAATTTCGTTTTATTTTGCACCCCTGTAGCGTTTTTAACTTTTATATCAGGAGTAAAATCGGAGATTTCTAGTCTCCAAGAACAAATCGCCGGATCCTTAGATTTTCCAGTCCAAACCAACAAATAATATATGAATCGATTACAAATAGGGCTGAGCAAAATCGAACTGAAACTATAAAACTGAACCGAACTGTACCGTACTAATTCGGTTCTGTTCGGTCTTGATTTTTTAGAAATTCGTTCTATTCAGTCCGGACCAAATAGACCGAAATAAAATTCGGTTCGGTCCGGTTCTTTTAAAAAATATTTCGGTCCGGACCGAATAGACTGAATATACCAAATCATAAATACTATACTTTTATATTATATATTTTACATATTTCTTAAAAATTATAGTCATAATTTTTAAATTTTAATTTTTAATTATATTTATACACTCCTACATCTCTACAGATCACCTTACTTTAATTATATTTTAGATTTTATGTTGTTTGGTTAGAAAAATTTAATGCAATTTTAAAAAATAAAAAATAAAATTGATCTGTTCGGTCCAAAACCGGACCAAACCGAATTAGTACGGTTCGATTCGGCTTTTCAGTTTCGGTTCAGTTTTGCTCACCCTATTTGCAAACGATTCATGTATGTATTTGTAGGTTTGGATTGGGAAATCGAAAGATTCGATAATTTATTCTTGAATACCAGAAATTTCCGATTTTACCCCAGATATAAAAGTTAAAAACGATCTAGGGGTGTAAAACAAAGCGAAATTCAAAGTTAAAGGGGCAACTTGGAAGGAAACATAATATAGACCCAAATTGAAGAGACGCCCAAAAAAATGGGTTACAAAGTGTCAATTACTCTTATTTTCTTTTGTTTTAATTAGTAATTTACTGAAATGCCCCCGCGTCCATTAAACTTAACGGTCATCTTGGATGGAAAATCGTCAATGGGGTGCAAATAGAAGCAAAATTAATTTTATAAGGTGCATGTTGACAGAAAAAATAATGTAGACCTAAATCGCAAAAATGAAAATAAAAAGTGGGTTACAAACTGCCAATTACTCTTCCAAAATGACATTTGTCATCTTTTATTTTGTGAAATTCATATTAACATACTATGGGCTTATTTCATTTACGAGTATAAATCCAATAATATGTTGACAACAGGAACGGTTTCGGAAATGAATTTTGGGACTCTAGAATTTCTCTTTTCAATTTTCAAGTTTCTTTTTATCACTTTTTAAAAATTTGATTCAAAATACCCATTGAAAATATTGCATCAAGGTGATGCGCAGTTGATGCGCACTTTCGTATTCCGCATCAGCCATCATGCACATGTCCATGAGCGTACCCTTAGGTATGAAATGCAGAAATAGGGGGATGAATGTGTGATTTTTTTATTTTTCTTGCTCAAAATCAAATTATGTGTTTGCCTTACACTTGAACTTACCAGACTTTATAGTGATAATTAACTTAATGTAAAAAACATTAAAAATTATCAAAATTTACTTCATCCTTATATCAAAAATTAAATACGTTGTGCGATAAAGCTGTATTCTTAAGTATTTAATAACGACGTAGGCTTTCGATAAATTTCAAAATTTTTGTGTTCATGAAAATAACTCCAAATTCTATTCCAGTAAGTACTTTGTGTCTCATTGTTACCTTGCACCGGGTCCATGCTCAAGTTTAGCTAACCGGATTAAAGTAACATACCCTTTTTCAAGTAAAAATTTCTTTGATGGACCTTTTTTTTGCTTGCTTAGCGCTGGTTGAGTGTGTGGTGGTTGATAGTAAAAAAACTTCCTCAGTTTCATTATTCAAGGTATTTTTCAATCAGTATTCCAAAATGGCATGTGTCATATTTTAATTTGTGAAATTCATATCAACATACTATGGACTCATTTCATTTATGAGTAAATATCCAATAATATGTTGACAACTCATCATTTGGGAACAGTTTCTGAATTGAATTTTGGGACTCTAGTATTACTATTTTCAATTTTCAAGGTTCTCTCTATCATTTTATAAAAATTTGATCCAAAATACCCAATAAAAATGTTGCATCAAGGTGATGCGCAGTTGATGCGCACTTTCTTATGCCGCATCAGCCTTCATGCACATATCCATGTAGCGTACCGATAGGTATGAAATGTAGACATAGGGGGATGAATGTGCGATTTTTAATTTTTCTTGCTCAAAATCAAGTTATGTGTTTGCTTTACTCTTGAACTTAACAGAGTTTATAGTGATAATTAACTTACTGTAAAAAATAATTATCAAAACTTAGTTGATCTTTATATCAAAAAACAAACATGTTGTGCTACAAATCTATATTTGTAAGTATTTAATAACGACGACGGCTTTCTATCTCTTTCAAAAATTTTGTGCTCATGAAAATAGATCCAAATTCTATTCCAGTAAGTACTTTGTGTTTGACTGTTACCTTGCACCGGGTCCATGCTCACGTTTAGCCAACCAGATAAAATTAATATACCCTTTTCAAGTAAAAATTTCTTTGATGGACCTTTTTTTTGCTTGTTTGGCGCTTGTTGACTGTGTGGTGGTTAAGAGTAAAAAAATTTCTCTCTTTCATTATTCAAAATATTTTCCAATCATTATTCCAAAATGGCATGTGTCATCTTTTAATTTGTGAAATTCAAATTAACATATTATGGGTTCATTTCATTTATGAGTAAATATCCAATAATATGTTGACAACTGATCATTCGGGAACGGTTTCGGAATTGAATTTTGGGACTCTAGCATTTATCTTTTCAATTTTTAAGGTTCTCTCTATCACTTTTAAAAACTTGATCCAAAATACCCATTGAAAATGTTGCATCAAGGTGATGCACAGTTGATGCGCACTTTCGTATGCCGCATTAGCCTTCATGCACATGTCCATGTAGCGTACCGTTAGGTATGAAATGCAGACATACGAGGATGAATGTGTGATTTTTTACTTTTCTTGCTTATAATCAATTTATGTGTTTGCCTTACTCTCGAACTTAACAGACTTTGTAGTGATAAGTAATGTCACACCCCCAACTTAAACAGCAAAAAAAAATATAGCTATTACATCATTTTAATGAAGAATACACAACCAAATCCAAGATCTTACAGTTTAGGGTTTGGAACAGCCCAACACTACCAACTATTACATCTGATTACAAATACCGAGTCCTCACACAACTATTATTACTTATTCTACCTGAGCTCGAACATAAGCATCAGCATCATAGGACTTACGGGCAGTCTGCTTGAATCTAACCATAGCTGCTAGCTGTAATATCAGGGTAAAGCAAAAAGTGAGCCAAATGCTCAACAAGTGCTAACAATACGAAACATAAATTGAGATATACTTTTAAGAATGACAATGGAAAGACATAACTAATGATAACGAGAGATAGAACTATGTGAGATGGCATCATTTTGCTTGTATCAAAACAATTTTAAAAATCATGTCTTAATCAAAATCATTTTATGACGCTACGGATTACAGCCGGTGATCAGCCGTGAAGTAATCCCGAACCTCGCTGGGTTCTAAAACATTAACGGGAATCCCTAGGAAACTTTTAAGCCTAATATAAGTGTGGAAATGACTCGCGTCTCAGTCCAGATCCATTATTCAAGAAAACATTTATCCCCCTTTGGGACTGAAAACCCATATTTTATTTATTTCAAAAGCTGATGTCGAATTGTGACAAAATCTCTTTTTACAGTAAACAACTTTATCAAAGGATTATTGATCAACTCGAAACACGGGGAATTGGTGCTAACTCTTAGAGCCATGAATCACAAAACTATACTCTGTGAGGGTAACTTAATGGTTTTCATGTATCAAAGTTTAGACCAGGGAATTTAGTGAGGCTATTGGGTATCATGAAAGGAAGTGCCAAATTGGGCTTAAAGCAATGGTTTCTCATCAAGGTTCAAGTGCTGGATCATCAAGAATGTAAGCTTCATGAATACTAAGGGTGTTAAGGTATGAAGAAATGATTTTTAGCTCAGGATATATCAGAATTGACAAGCTTTAGGATAAGAAAGAGGGGTATCAATCAATTAGGAATCATGTTGGTAAGTTTCTGACTATCAGAGTTCAAGGTAAGGTTCTATAGGGGTTCAAGTATCAGGATGAGATATCAATACTTAGGAATCATCATCATATTAATCAAGAGGATCAATCAAGTAATATAACAACTCTTTATTTTATCATGGCATTTAACTATCATGAAAAGACTTTTGAACTACTTGCAATACATACTTGAGGGTTCATGGCATCTCTATGTAATTCAAAGATAAGCGAGAGATACGCTTGATTTAAACATATCAAAATGACTCAGGATAATTGCATCTATAAATATGAACTGTTTATAGTAAATATGAAGGTCAAGTTGAATCATTTGCCTTGAGATAGGCTGGTCTGGTCTGACTGGTAGGAGCAACTAGAGCTTCACTCGACTTTTATGGCAAGTTTTCCCTCGTCTCGGGATCCTACATAAATAATAATCCTCATTATAATATATTCTCACTAACTTAACCTATTTACAACTTGAAATTAAACACGTATGGCACTTAGGCCTATACACACTTAATTTATATTCACTTTTAAATTACAATTGCACACACATAGCCACATATTCACATATCATATATTAACACCAAATAACACCATATATACCATAATGCAACACTAGGCTTGGATGATCTTGACTCACCACTTAAGTCACTTGGTCGTTAAACTAGACAAAATCTTCAAATTTTAGCTCCCTAACTCGATGTGCCTTTCCTAAATTATCCAAAACCTATTGACCCTCACTTGTGCCTTTTGCTCTACTGACCTTATACCATCTTGCAACTATGGTGGTCGACCTAATACTTACTCCTAAGTGTTCTAAAACTAGGTGATAAGTGAAAGTGCTCACTGGTGCAAATTTCAGAATGACAACTATAGTTTCTTGAGTGTATTAGGCACTCTTAAACTACAAGTTTTCCTTCAAAACTCTTACACAAGACTCTCCTGACCTAAGGGCATCTCACAAGCTTGATGTGGCTCAAGGGCCTGGCTTGGGCCTTCTTGGGCCTAAGCTAAAAGTCCAAGGTTCCCCTGTTTTTCTGGGCAGAAAATGTCCTGACTTGAATTAACTTGTGACACATGGTTCTAACTCATATTCTATGAACTATGGTTGGAAAAACTTCTCTGACATACCCTCTAACTAAGGCCCAGTTGGGCCTAATGAGGGCGTACCCATGACATGGTCAAATCTCCCTATTTCTAAGTTACAACAAAACTGTCCCCTGCTGGACAGATTTTGTTATTCTACTTGTGCACCTAACCAAATGACATGCAAACCTACAACCAACTCCTAAAACCTTTTATATACTCCCAATACTAACTTCTGGTAGCTTGGGCCTCAAAGTGCACACCAATGACATGGTCAATACTCACTCTAAACCTCAGGGTGCTATACTGATTTTTCTGCAGAAACTATAACTCTCTTTTTCCAAGGTTTTGACTTGACAAATTCAACTAACAACGACTCAATACTTAAACCAAGACTTATACATGGTAATCTACTGAACTAACTCCCTTATTCTCAAAATAACCTTGGGTGAGATCATCCTTACCTAAGGTACAATTATGGCAAAACAAAAGAGACTACACTTCACAAATCACAAATCTTCATGCTTTTGAAGCAACGGGGTATGCATTTTTATAAAAGATAATCACGAATTATTACCATGCAACAAGAAGCATAAATCAATATTAACACATTATTCCTACTGAAATTAAGGCTCACTAACAAAATCTTTCCAAATGATCAAAATCTTACAACATTCTAAGAGAAATCCTCATGCATGCATGCATTCGGGTTTTTCAAACCAAAACAACACATTTTCTACATATATTCCATCTTAAAATTGACATGCAAGCCTAGCATAAGGTATACCTAGATGATCACTTAGCATGCAAGGAGTTTTATCAAATTATCACCACAAAATTCAAGTCATTATCACATAAACATGCAAAAATTGATCAAAACAACAAGAATGATTTCAAGGACCATTCATTCGGCTCCCATATGGTCATGGCCGAATGAAATGGATGGAAATGGCCATTAAATCATCAAGAGTTTCCTTCTCATGACTTGGCACTTATCCATTCATTGTAGTCCTCTCAAAAACAACCTTAAATCCATTGAATCAAGATTGTATTTTGAGTTTCACTAAAACCTTTACATGCAACCCTTAAACTTAAACTTTCTACTCAAAACTCTTTGAAATATGAATGATCATGGTATGGGAGATAACATTTACTTGTATAAAGAGTAGAAGCTTGGTGGAGAAATGAAGAAAAATGGGGAGGGGGGTTGGTTCTCGGCTAAACCCAAGAGTGAGAGAGAGAGGGCCGAGAGTGAGGGAGAAGGGGAGGGAGGAGAGAGTGAGGTGTGGGTGATGAGTGAAAATGATCATGTCTTTGCTCGTTTTTATGGTATTTGATTTGACAAAATGTGAGTGGAAGGGAGAATTGACAAGTCTATCCCTCCACTTATATTTGGTGCATTTTGCATGCAAGGGTAAAGAAGGAAATTGGCTAGAGAAATAAGAGTTAGTGGGGTTGGAATTGTCCTCTTTGTCCTTGAAAAGAATGAGAGGGTGGTTTGCATGCAAGGGCTTTCTTGTAATTTGCTAAATATGACAACTAGAATTTATAATGATTTATTTTTATAAAATAAAATACAAGTTCAAAAATTATAAAATTTATACCATAAAATAACTTGGATTTTTAGAGACTTTTTAAAATCATTTTCAAAATTTGTGAACAAAATACCTTTTAAAAGAAAATTTTTCCAAGGCTTAGAATATTCCTTATAAATCAAAAATAAAGAAATTAAATAAACTCTTTCTTTGAAAAATCATATACTACACAAAGCAAATTTATAATGCAGAAATTTTCACTCATACTAGCGTACAATCATTGAATATATTTTCATTTGACTTTAATATTATACCAAATCCACAAATAATATTACACGAAAATACCAGTCGTAACATCCTCTCCCCCTTAAGGGATTCTGTCCCCAGAATCTAAGAGAAAAGATGAGGATGTCGGGAACGCATATCAGACTCTAACTCCCAAGTCGACTCTTCGACCTTAGGGTTCTTCCAAAGTAATTTTACTAACTTTACTGACTTATTTCTAAGACTCTTTACTTGCCAGTCGAGTATTTTAACCGGTTGCTCCATAAATGACAGGTCTGCCTGAATTTCTACAGGTTCATATTATATCACATGGCTAGCGTCAGGATTGTACTTCTTAAGCAACGACACATGGAACACATTATGCACATGCTGATACTGAGGTGGTAAGGCCAACTCATAGGCCACCTTTCCCACTTGACTCAAAATCTCAAAAGGACCTATGTATCTAGGTGCTAACTTCCCTTTCTTGCCAAATCTCATCAACCCTTTTCTAGGTGACACCTTCAGCAACACAGCTTCGCCAATTTGGAATTGAACGTCCTTACGTGCTGGATCCGCATACTTCTTCTGTCTATCTTGAGCAGCAAGCAACCTTTTCTGAATTAACTTGACCGAGTCATGCAATTGTTGTACCAAATCCGAGCCGAGAATTCTTCATTCTCCTACTTCATCCCAACTTGTTGGTGATCTACATTTTCGCCCGTACAAAGCTTCGTATGGTGGCATACCGATACTGGAATGATAGATGTTGTTGTAAGAGAATTCAATCAACGGCAAATGGTCATCCCAACTTCCTGCAAAATCGATTGCACAACTGCGCAACATGTCTTCAATTGTTTGAATCGTCCTTTCACTCTGGCCATCAGTCTGCGGGTGGTACGCCGTGCTCATATTCAACTTTGTGCCAAGACATTCCTGAAATTGCTTCCAGAATCTCGAGTTAAATCGGGGATCTCTGTCTGAAACTATTGATACAGGTACTCCATGCCTTAGTACGATTTCGCGCACATACAGATGAACCAACTTGTCTAGTGACGACTTCTCATTTATTGGAAGGAAATGCGCCGACTTCGTAAGACGATCAATTATAACCCATATTGCGTCATGTCCGGATTTCGTTCGCGGTAGTCCTACTATAAAGTCCATAGCGATATTTTTCCATTTCCATTCTGGAATCTTCAGGGGCTGAATTAATCCGCTTGGTCGTTGATGTTCTGCCTTTACTTTCTGACAAGTATAGCACTTCGCAACCCATTCTGCCACGTCTTGCTTCATATTTGGCCACCAAAAGTTCTTCTTTAAGTCTCGATACATCTTGGTGCTTCCCGGGTGGATTGAAAATTTCGAATTGTGGGCTTCATGGAGGATCTCATTCTTTAATTCAGGTACATGGGGAATCCATATTCTGGATGAAAACCTTAGTATCCCTTGCTCATCCCTTTGAGTATTAATCTCCTCTCCAGATAACTGATTCTTCTCTTTTTCCATTACTTCCTCTTGACACTTCTTTATCTTTTCCACTAGTGTTGGCTGAAAGGTCATTGCACGACAAACTTCCTCGACTTTTCCATAAGCACAAAGTTCCAATTCCAATTTTTCCATTTCTTCGGATAACTCTTTTGATGTTATCATCATATTCAATCTCTCCTTCCTACTCAGAGCATCGGCCACTACGTTCGCCTTTCCAGGATGGTAATTTATCGAGCAGTCATAGTCCTTGATTAATTCCAGCCATCTCCTCTGCCTCATATTGAGCTCTTTCTGAGTAAAAATGTACTTTAAACTCTTGTGATCCGTGTAGATTTCACATTTCTCTCTGTAGAGGTAATGTCTCCAAATCTTAAGTGCGAACACTATGGCGGCTAGTTCCAAGTCATGCATCGGGTACTTTAACTCATGTGGCTTCAACTGTCTTGACGCATATGCGATCACTTTACTATGTTGCATCGACACACAACCCAAACCCTTATGTGAAGCGTCGCTGAATATTACAAAATTCCCTTGATCATCTGGAAGTACCAACACCGGAGCTGTTACCAACTTCTGCTTTAACTCTTGAAAGCTATCTTCACATTCTGCACTCCATTCAAACTTTTGATTCTTTCTGGTTAACTTGGTCAATGGCGTGGCGATCTTCGAGAAATCCTTGACGAATCTTCTATAATATCCGGCCAATCCTAGAAAACTTCGCACTTCCGTAAGAGTCTTTGGCCTCTCCCAACTCATAACTGCCTCAATCTTTGCCGGATCCACTTTAACTCCCTCATTTCCAATAACATGCCCCAAAAATTGAACTTCCTTTAACCAAAACTCACATTTGGTAAACTTGGCATACAACTTCTCTTGTCGGAGTATCTTCCATGCTATCCAGAGGTGCTGCTTATGTTCTTCTTCCGACTTAGAATAAATAAGGATGTCATCAATGAATACCACGACAAATTTGTCCAAATACTTCTTAAATACCCAATTCATCAGATCCATAAATGCGGCCGGAGCGTTGGTCAATCCAAACAGCATTACTAGGAATTCATAATGCCCATATCTGGTCCTGAATGCAGTCTTAAGAATATCTTCTTCTTTGATCTTTAATTGATGGTATCCCGATCTCAAATCAATCTTCGAAAAGCATTTTGCTCCCTTCAACTGATCAAAAAGGTCATCTATCCTTGGTAGCGGGTAGCGGTTCTTGATCGTTACCTTATTCAACTCCCGATAATCTATGCATAGTCGCATACTCCCATCTTTCTTCTTTACAAACAGAACAGGTGCTCCCCATGGCGATGCACTTGGCTGTATCACTCCTTTATCCAATAATTCTTGTAGCTGGCTCGCCAACTCTTTCATTTCTGCTGGTGTCATCCTATATGGGGCCTTTGAAACTGGTTCCGCGCCTGGAGCAAGGTTGATCTCGAACTCAATTTGTCGATCTGGTGGTAAGCCTGGTACTTCGTTGGGGAACTCGTTAACTACAGGAATATCTTCCATTCTGAGGTTGCCTCTCTCTGAATCCACTACATATGCTAGGAACGACTCACAACCTTTTCTAAGTAACTTCTTAGCCTGAACAACTATAAGGAATAGTTGCTCTTGCCTCTGCTCCTTAAATACTACCTTCTCTCCATTCTTCGTCTTTAAATACACTCTCTTGGTCTTACAATTTATCTGAGCGCTATTCTCTCCTAACCAATCCATTCCTAAAATTATATCAAACTCTCCCAACTTGAAGAGTATCAAGTCGGCTGAGAACTTATACCCCGAAATATCAATCTCACACTTTGAACAAAATTAATTCACAGGAATCTTCTCTTGGTTTGCAATTACCACATTTACTACCTCACTCATAACCATTTTATCACATTGGAGCTTATCAACAAAAGATTCTGATATGAAAGATCTTGTTGCTCCCGAATCAATCAATACTTTAGCTTTGACATTATTGAGTAAAAGTGTACCTGCTATTACTTCAGAATTCTGAACAACATCCTTCATCTTTAGATCAAATGTCCTTGCTGTTGCTTGCGGGATTGGTGCAGGTGGTGGAGGTAATGCCAATACCTCAGCTGGCACGCTTGCACCGGTACTTACCACATTCATCAGAGCTTTGACTGGTCCGGTTACCTTGCACTCCCTAGCTATGTGTCCAGTCTTCCCACACTTATAGCACGTAACTCCTGGCTTCGGCATCTTGCACTCATTTGCCAAATGTCCTTTCTGATTGCACCTATAACAGGTCATGCTCAGCTTATTGTATACTCCGGGGTGCCTTCTTCCACAGTGCTTGCATTCCGGTCTCTGGAACCTGTTTTCTCCAACTTGCCCTCGGCTTGCCTGGTTGTTCCCTTTTGATTCTTGCCTTTTGCCCAAATTTCCCTTCTTTTGAAAATTTCCGCCCTTCTGGAAACCAATCCTCCTTATATTCCGATCTTGCGAACTTCCAGCTTCAGACTTTTCTCCATAAAATGGAACCTTCCTCTTCTTGTTATCCCTCTCTTTCCTTGACTGCATCCCATTATTCTCAATCAGAGCAGCATTCTGTACTACTCCGCATAAGTTTCAAGCTCAAACATAGCCACCCTATCTCTGATCCAAGGCTCCAATCCTTGCTGAAATTTCTTTGCTTTTTCCTCCTCAGTGCTGGTATACTTTGTCACAAACCTTGACAACTCAGTGAACTTCTTCTCATACTCCAATACAGTAATGTTCCCTTGCTTCAACTCAAGAAATTTTAGCTCCATCTGATTCTGCATGTACTTAGGGTAATACTTGTCCAGAAATAACTTCTTAAATCTCTCCCAAGAAACCTGTTGAGTGACTTCCATAGCCTTTACTAATTCCCACCAATAGATGACTTCTCCCTTCATGAAGTAAGTAGCATACGGCGTCTTCTGATCGTCTCCTAACTGTACCAACTCAAAAGCCCTTTCCATCTCCTTGATCCATGTGTTAGCTATCACTGGATCAGTGGTATCATGAAATACAGGTGGATTCACATTCTGAAAAGCCTTGAAAGTGACAATTTGTCTAGGTGGTACTGGTGGTTCAGGTGGTTGGTGTGTCTCACGGTTATCTTGGTTTTCAATTCGTTGTTGAAGAGTTAGTTGTTGTTGAGCTATAACATTAGTTTACTGTTGCAAAGTTTCCAGTAGTCGAAGAATATTTGGGTCTGTGGTGGAGGTGGTTGTTGGGTTCTTATTTTTGGGAGGCAGGATCCTGAAATAAGAGTTGTGTCAAAACAGATATGAATGATAAAATGATTCGAGGGTATCGCATGGCATTCTGATTTACATATGGGGTCAAGTTTCCAAATTAAGCAGATGATGCATATAAAAATGTAAAATAACAGTTGAGAGCAAATGGAACAATAGAACATAATTATTGAAATTTTTAAAGGTCACAATACATAGGATTGGGACATAGTCTGTTTCTAGGAATAACATGCTTATTTAAAAGAAAAACGGAAACAACTGGGGATTCCATAGAGTCTGATAGTACAACAACATGAAAGGTAAATGGAAAGAACTAAGGCTCCACTCCATCTGAACGGGGCTTGGTAGTCTTTTCCTCTCGAAGCGTCTTCACAATGCTCTGGAGCTCATCTGCCACCATCTGAATGACATACTGGCTGGTACGGTCCCGGTGCGCTGGCATCTCCTCAAGCTTAGTGTTGACGTACTAAACCAAGGTCTCAAGTCTCGCAGTCATCTGCTCCTTGGGCTTCCCTTCGTAGTTTCGGCTGTCCGGATACACGTTCTTCAGTCGGTCTATCAGTCGGTCTATCAGTCGGTCGTACTTGCCCTAAAGCATGTCGAACTCGCGCCTCAACTCAGCATACACGGAGAAAGCAATAGTGTTGTCTGACCCAGAGGATGATGAGGAATGCGCCCTTTGCTGACAACCAATATGAGGAGTATTAATAATAATTTACTTAACCTACTCTCTCACATATTATCTATAACCTACACACAAATCCTATAACCTATTTGGGCTGTCCAGGGACTCTAAACCGTAGCTCTGATACCAAAACCTGTCACACCCCCAACTTAAACAGCAAAAAAAAATATAGCCATTACATCATTTTAATGAAGAATACACAACCAAATCCAAGATCTTACAGTTTAGGGTTTGGAACAGCCCAACACTACCAACTATTACACCTGATTACAAATACCGAGTCCTCACACAACTATTATTACTTATTCTACCTGAGCTCGAACATAAGCATCAGCATCACAGGTCTTACGGGTAGTCTGCTTGAATCTAACCATAGCTGCTAGCTGTAATATCAGGGTAAAGCAAGAAGTGAGCCAAATTCTCAACAAGTGCTAACAATACGAAACATAAATTGAGATATACTTTTAAGAATGACGATGGAAAGACATAACTAATGATAACGAGAGATAGAACTATGTGAGATGGCATCATTTTGCTTGTATCAAAACAATTTTAAAAATCATGTCTTAATCAAAATCATTTTATGACGCTACGGATTACAGCCGGTTATCAGCCGCGAAGTAATCCTGAACCTCGCTGGGTTCTAAAACATTAACGGGAATCCCTAGGTAATTTTTAAGCCTAATATAAGTGTGGAAAGGACTCGCGTCTCAGTCCAGATCCACTATTCAAGAAAACATTTATCCCCCTTTGGGACTGAAAACCCATATTTTATTTATTTCAAAAGCTGATGCCGAATTGTGACAAAATCTCTTTTTACAGTAAACAACTTTATCAAAGGATTATAGATCAACTCGAAACACGGGGAATTGGTGCTAACTCTCAGAGCCATGAATCACAAAACTATACTCTGTGAGGGTAACTTAATGGTTTTCATGTATCAAAGTTTAGACCAGGGAATTTAGTGAGGCTATTGGATATCATGAAAGGAAGTGCCAAATTGGGCTTAAAGCAATGGTTTCTCATCAAGGTTCAAGTGCTGGATCATCAAGAATGTAAGCTTCATGAATACTAAGGGTGTTAAGGTATGAAGAAATGATTTTTAGCTCAGGATATATCAGAATTGACAAGCTTTAGGATAAGAAAGAGGGGTATCAATCAATTAGGAATCATGTTGGTAAGTTTCTGACTATCAGAGTTCAAGGTAAGGTTCTATAGGGGTTCAAGTATCAGGATGAGATATCAATACTTAGGAATCATCATCATGTTAATCAAGAGGATCAATCAAGTAATATAACAACTCTTTATTTTATCATGGCATTTAACTATCATGAAAAGACTTTTGAACTACTTGCAATACATACTTGAGGGTTCATGGCATCTCTATGTAATTCAAAGATAAGCGAGAGATACGCTTGATTTAAACATATCAAAATGACTCAGGATAATTGCATCGATAAATATGAACTATTTATAGTAAATATGAAGGTCAAGTTGAATCACTTGCCTTGAGATAGGCTGGTCTGGTCTGACTGGTAGGAGCAACTAGAGCTTCACTCGACTTTTATGGCAAGTTTTCCCTCGTCTCGAGATCCTACATAAATAATAATCCTCATTATAATATATTCTCACTAACTTAACCTATTTACAACTTGAAATTAAACACGGATGGCACTTAGGCCTATACACACTTAATTTATATTCACTTTTAAATTACAATTGCACACACATAGCCACATATTCACATATCATATATTAACACCAAATAACACCATATATACCATAATACAACACTAGGCTTGGATGATCTCGACTCACCACTTAAGTCACTTGGTCGCTAAACTAGACAAAGTCTTCAAATTTTGGCTCCCTAACTCGATGTGCCTTTCCTAAATTATCCAAAACCTATTGACCCTCACTTGTGCCTTTTGCTCTACTGACCTTATACCATCTTGCAACTATGGTGGTCGACCTAATACTTACTCCTAAGTGTTCTAAAACTAGGTGATAAGTGAAAGTGCTCACTGGTGCAAATATCAGAATGACAACTATAGTTTCTTGAGTGCATTGGGCACTCTTAAACTACAAGTTTTCCTTCAAAACTTTTACACAAGACTCTCCTGATCTAAGGGCATCTAACAAGCTTGATTTGGCTCAAGGGCCTGGCTTGGGCCTTCTTGGGCCTAAGCTAAAAGTCCAAGGTTCCCCTGTTTTTCTTGGGTCATGAACTATGGTTGGAAAAACTTCTCTGACATACCCTATAACTAAGGCCCAATTGGGCCTAATGAGGGCCTACCCATGACATGGTCAAGTCTCCCTATTTCTAAGTTGCAACAAAACTGTCCCCTGCTGGACAGATTTTGTTATTCTACTTGTGCACCTAATCAAATGACATGCAAACCTACAACCAACTCCTAAAACCTTTTATATACTCCCAATACTAACTTCTGGTAGCTTGGGCCTCAAAGTGCACACCAATGACATGGTCAAAACTCACTCTAAACCTCAGGGTGCTATACTGATTTTTCTGCAGAAACTAGAACTCTCTTTTTCCAAGGTTTTGACTTGACAAACTCAACTAACAACGACTCAATACTTAAACCAAGACTTATACATGGTAATATACTGAACTAACTCCCTTATTCTCAAAATAACCTTGGGTGAGATCATCCTTACCTAAGGTGCAATTATGGCAAAACAAAAGAGACTACACTTCACAAATCACAAATCTTCATACTTTTGAAACAACAGGGTATGCATTTTTATAAAAGATAATCACGAATTATTACCATGCAACAAGAAGCATAAATCAATATTAACACATTATTCCTACTGAAATTAAGACTCACTAACAAAATCTTTCCAAATGATCAAAATCTTACAACATTCTAAGAGAAATCCTCATGCATGCATGCCTTTGGATTTTTCAAACCAAAACAACACATTTTCTACATATATTCCATCTTAAAATTGACATGCAAGCCTAGCATAAGGTATACCTAGATGATCACTTAGCATGCAAGGAGTTTTATCAAATTATCACCACAAAATTCAAGTCATTATCACATAAACATGCAAAAATTGATCAAAACAACAAGAATGATTTCAAGGACCATTCATTCGGCTCCCATATGGTCATGGCCGAATGAAATGGATAGAAATGGCCATTAAATCATCAAGAGTTTACTTCTCATGACTTGGCACTTATCCATTCATTGTAGTCCTCTCAAAAACAACCTTAAATCCATTGAATCAAGATTGTATTTTGAGTTTCACTAAAACCTTTACATGCAACCCTTAAACTTAAACTTTCTACTCAAAACTCTTTGAAATATGAATGATCATGGTATGGGAGATAACATTTACTTGTATAAAGAGTAGAAGCTTGGTGGAGAATTGAAGAAAAATGGGGAGGGGGTTGGTTCTCGGCTAAACCCGAGAGTGAGAGAGAGAGGGCCGAGAGTGAGGGAGAAGGGGAAGGAGGAGAGAGTGAGGTGTGGGTGATGAGTGAAAATGATCATGTATTTGCTTGTTTTTATGGTATTTGATTTGACAAAATATGAGTGGAAGGGAGAATTGACAAGTCTATCCTTCCACTTATACTTGGTGCATTTTGCATGCAAGGGTAAAGAAGGAAATTGGCTAGAGAAATAAGAGTTAGTGGGGTTGGAATTGTCCTCTTTGTCCTTGAAAAGAATGAGAGGGTGGTTTGCATGCAAGGGCTTTCTTGTAATTTGCTAAATATGACAACTAGAATTTATAATGATTTATTTTTATAAAATAAAATACAAGTTCAAAAATTATAAAATTTATACCATAAAATAACTTGGATTTTTAGAGACTTTATAAAATCATTTTCAAAATTTGTGAACAAAATACCTTTTAAAAGAAAAAATTTCCAAGGCTTAGAATATTCCTTATAAATCAAAAATAAAGAAATTAAATAAACTCTTGCTTTGAAAAATCATATACTACACAAAGCAAATTTATAATGCAGAAATTTTCACTCATACTAACGTACAATCACTGAATATATTTTTATTTGACTTTAATATTATACCAAATCCACAAATAATATTACACGAAAATACCAGTCGTAACAAGTAACTTACTGTAAAAAAACAAAAATAATTATCAAAACTTACTTGATCTTATATCAAAAACTAAACATGTTGTGGTATAAATCTGCATTTTTAAGTATTTAATAACGACGTAGATTTTCGATCACTTTCAAATTTTTTGTGTTCATGAAAAAAACTCCAAATTTTATTCCAGTAAGTACTTTGTGTCTAATTGTTACCTTGCACCGTGTCCATGCTCACGTTTAGCCAACCGTATAAAAGTAACATACCATTTTCAAGTAAAAATTTCTTTGATCGACCTTTTTTTTTTGCTTGCTTGGCGCTTGTTGACTGTGGGGTGGTTGAGAATAAAAAATTTCCGTAGTTTCATTATTCAAAATATTTTTCAATTATTATTCCAAAATGACATGTGTCATCTTTTAATTTGTGAAATTCATATTAACATACTATGGGCTCATTTCATTTATGAGTAAATATCCAATAATATGTTGACAACTTATCATTCGGAAACGGTTTCGGAAATAAATTTTGGGACTCTAACCTTTCTCTTTTCAATTTTCAAGGTTCTCTCTATCACTTTTTAAAAATTTGATCCAAAATACCCATTGAAAACTTTGTATCAAGGTGATGCGCACTTTCGTATGCCGCATCAGCCTTCATGCACATGTCCATGTAGCGTATTGTTAGGTATGAAATGCAGACATAGGGGGATGAATGTGTGATTTTTTATTTTTTTTGCTCAAAATCAAGTTATGTGTTTTCCTTACTCTTGAACTTAACAGACTCTGTAATGATAATAAACTTACTGCAAAAAAAACATAAACAAATATCTAAACTTCCTTGATATTTATATTAAAAACTAAACATGTTGTGCTACAAATCTGTATTCTTAAGTATTTAATAACGATGTAGAATTTCGATCACTTTCGAATTTTTTATGTTCATGGAAATAGCTCCAAATTGTATTCCAGTAAGTACTTTGTGTCTGATTATTACCTTGCGTCAGATCCATGCTCACGTTTAGCCAACCGGATAAAAGTAACATACCCTTTTCAAGTAAAAATTTCCTTGATGGACCTTTTTTTTGCTTGCTTGGTGCTTGTTGACTGTGGGGTGGTTGAGAGTATAAAACTTCCTCAGTTTGATTATTCAAAATATTTTTTAATCATTATTCCAAAATGGCATGTGTCATCTTTTAATTTGTGAAATTCAAATTAACATACTATGGGCTCATATCATTTATGAGTAAATATCCAATAATATGTTGACAACTCATCGTTCGGGAATGGTTTCAGAAATTAATTTTGCGCCTCTAGTATTTCTCTTTTCAATTTTCAAGGTTCTCTCTATCACTTTTAAAATTTTGATCCAAAATACCCGTTGAAAATGTTGCATCAAGGTGATGTGCAGTTGATGCACACTTTCGTATGCCGCATTAGCCTTCATGCACATGTCCATGTAGCGTACCGTTAGATATGAAATGTAGACGTTGGGGGATGAATGTGTGATTTTTTATTTTTCTTGCTCAAAATCGAGGTATGTGTTTGCCTTACACTTGAACTTAACAGACTTTGTAGTGATAATTAACTTACTGTAAAAAAAAGAAATAATTATCAAAACTTACTTGATCTTTATATCAAAAACCAAACATGTTGTGCTACAAATCTGTATTCTTAAGTATTTAATAACGACGTAGGATTTCGATCACTTTCAAATTTTTTGTATTCATAGAAATAGCTCCAAATTCTATTCCAGTAAGTACTTTGTGTCTGATTATTACCTTGCACCGTGTCCATGCTCGCGTTTAGCCAACCGAATAAAAGTAATATACCCTTTTCAATTAAAAATATCTTTAATCGACCTTTTTTTACTTGCTTTGCGCTTGTTGACTGTGGGGTGGTTGAGAGTAAAAAATATCATCAGTTTCATTATTCAAAATATTTTTCAATCATTATTCCAAAATGACATGTGTCATCTTTAAATTTGTGAAATTCATATTAACATATGTTAGGACGAAAACACACGCTAATATTCACGCAAGTATACGTGTTCGCAAGTAATATAAAATTATTTATAGTTCGTTCTCATAGAGACTGGTTAAGTTAAGTTCAATCAATGTACTTATGCAACAATGGTATGTTTATTATCCAATGCTAAGACGATTAACAATTTGAGATTGTTATAACTAAGATTAACTAAGAAATTATACTAAAGAACATTAACTAAGAGAATTAAAAGGATTGATTATTATATAACACAAACATGGGATTCT
Source organism: Apium graveolens (assembly GCF_009905375.1). Classification (NCBI taxonomy): domain Eukaryota; kingdom Viridiplantae; phylum Streptophyta; class Magnoliopsida; order Apiales; family Apiaceae; genus Apium; species Apium graveolens. The sequence goes on from NC_133655.1 coordinate 11,350,797, forward strand.
AACTTCATTACTACTTCATTCAATAGCCTATTTATTCTTAACCTTAGCATGCAATGGTGATGACACTAATCAGATAATACGAAACCGATAAATGCCAACTTTCGTTGCACGAATACCATACTACCAAACATCCACAAAATAGATATATGCTGAATAGACACCAATTATATTAGACCCTATATGTCTATAGAATTTGATAACATAACGGTTTAATGCACAAGTTATCTATCATGATTACATAGGACAAGTAAGATGGTTAAAAATTACCAACGAATCATGCATAACAATACATGAACCTATGCTAGCATGACAAGTTCTAAACCCCTAAATTCACTTCCGCTTCATTAGAGATTAACACGCTATCTTATAAGTTCGCGACACTCATAAGACGAATAAGCACAACCAATACTAGGCTATCATACAATCACCACACATTAAGGCATGAAATAAATTAACTAAAGAAATCCATAAGTAAATCCGCTAGAACCCCACGATAACGATTAGTCCATAATCAGACTCATCATAAACGTGGGTTCCGATGAAAGCATGACATAGTAAACACAGTCTTTATACTGAATAAATAATAAAACCAAGTACGTTACACAAGAGTATAAGTTCACAAATAAGAAAACTAACATCCAAAGTTACAACTTAAAATAAAGAATCACAAGAATAAACTAGATCCTCTTCGCCGTGGTTGAATTGTGTTATACGGTCTTCTTACGCCTTTTCCTTAAGCTCTGGTACGTCTTGTTATGAAAAAACGATCATAAGTTATGCTTATATAGCAGCCCATGCATATTAGAAGTCTAGTTGATCAAAATTAGAGTAGAATCAGGATTCTGTGATCCCGACCTGGCGCGGGCGCGCTGCAAATCTGCATCCCGGCGCGACCGCGCGCTACTACAGCGCGGGTGCGCTGACCTTCTGGAAAAAACTTCTTTTTCTTGTTTTCTTGGTTGGTTTGAGTCGGTGATCCATGAGCTTTTATTCAAGACACCATCCTAACACCAATTTAGCATCAAAACAACGCCAAATCACCTAAATCCCTTATATAAGCCTGAAATGCAAAAACACTACAAAACACATCAAAAACACAAATAACTTGAGTACAAAACGTCAATTCAAGCATTTATAGAGCATTCTAAGTGGACATAAATGCCACTTAACACACACCCAAACTTGAACCGATACTTGTCCTCAAGCATAAACAAACTCAAAGAGAAAGAAATAAAAATGCATGAATGCAAACTATATGAATGCAACGATCCCCATAGAATATCTTAGCCAACCGACAAGCAACATCTTAACAGATGCAGTTATTCGCACAAAGATCAATAAAATCCCACAAATCAACTTACAAGCCAAAAACGTGCGTGTGTGCAAATGTTTACATATATACTATCACAACTAGATCAATAATCATGACTCACTACTCATCAAGGTAATCACAAGGTTATAAATAAAATAAAAAGCTAAACTCAACATGACTTACGACACTTCAATTCTTATATCGGAGTTATACATGGACTCATGCTTGTATTCTCATCACAAATATGTTTATTTGACTGTGCAATGAGTGAGGTCCACAAAAGACTTATACAATAATACCCATGTAGCGAGCGTTAGGTTAGTGGATACCAGACTAATAAAAGCTTAGGTCACTAAGCACAAAGTCCCCTAAGAACTTAATAACTCGAGTACTAAAGAGCCCACTCGTGATCAATTATGCATAAACACATTTATTTTTTTCTATTTTTTTCTTTTTTTCTTTTTTTTCTTTTTTCATTATTTCTGAACGAGTGCGTTTCGCTCCATCACGTTCAACCCTAGACTACTCATATAAAATGAGTTGGCTACTAGCCATTTGACACCTAGTCATAACAACTAGCAATGAAATCCAAACTTTTTCTCTAATTTTTAAATATCCGTGTTATTTTATCATTAAAAGAATATCCTAAATATAAAAAATTGATTAAACCTCAACAAACAAATAAACCATAATCATGATCTCGCACTCGAGCAACTTATAAGACTTAGTGAAATTACAATTACCTCTAACATGTAAATCAACTCGACAAGACTTAACATCACTAAACACGACATCACCACACTAGCATCAATATCACAAATCAATCGGAAAAATCATCTAAGAGATCATGATATAATGCATATGCATGAAACTATATGCAACAAACTATAACAAAAATAAAAAAAAACTACTACATGGCAAATGTCCAACTATATGAACTAAACTATCATGACTATGCAAACTATATGCGACTCACACATAACATATAATCGTTAACTACTACCACCAAATTTAAAATATTCACTGTCCTCAGTGAAGATAATAGTAATGAATCAGACATACCTACTCAGAATCAGGGTTATCACCCTCGACGGGTGGTGTGTCAGGAGTGTCTGGAGGTGGATACACGGAATCCTCACTGAATACAGGCCACTGGATGTCAACTCTCATGGCTCTGAATGCAGTCCCCAACGCCTGGGTAAGGTCCTGTGCAAACCAACTATGGATGTCATGCATCGCATCCATCCTCCTCATCAAGCGCCTATACTGTGCTGAACTCATGCCAACACTGCCCTGAGCCTCTTCCTGCTGCTGCTGCTGTGATGGACCGACCTCCTCACCCAACTGAGCTATCTGAGCTTCTCTACGGGCCTGGGAAGAACCACCAACATACGTCTGATCAGCCGACCTTCCACCTGGCAGATGGTCATAAGAATATCCAAGCCCCTTAGGATCGGGCTTCCCACCGTACCACTCCTGCATACTCAACAGTGTCGAACTATCAATCGGGGCACTCGGGAGTTGCAGTTGCTCGTGTGTGGGTCAATGAACGCCAGCTGCCGCACACAACTTCGTCATAATGGATGCATAGGGTATACAAACCCGTAGTACTCCCTCGCAAAAATAGTTGCTGCTGCTGCTGTGATGGACCGACCTCCTCACCCAACTGAGCTATCTGAGCTTCTCTACGGGCCTGGGAAGAACCACCAACATACGTCTGATCAGCCGACCTTCCACCTGGCAGATGGTCATAAGAATATACAAGCCCCTTAGGATCGGGCTTCCCACCGTACCACTCCTGCATACTCAACAGTGTCGAACTATCAATCGGGGCACTCGGGAGTTGCAGTTGCTCGTGTGTGGGCCAATGAACGCCAGCTGCCGCACACAACTTCATCATAATGGATGCATAGGGTATACAAACCCGTAGTACTCCCTCGCAAAAATCTGAAAATCCCCTAATGAATCACCATCCCAAGATCCACATAATATCCCTGAAGAATCCCCCACAACAAACATGCACGCTCCACAGTAACATCATGCACGTGAGAAGATGGCATGATGTTGGCACAAATAAAAGAATTCCATGCACGTGTAAACATGTTCATGCACGAGGCAGGAAAAGTGGCATACTCGTTCGTGCCCTTCTTGAACTTCTAGTGAGTCTCAGGCACACACAGGGTAACAACGATCAAATCCAAATTAAAATCATCCTCCGTCTTCTCGTTCCAGTTTTCCTGCTCCGACTGTCTCTCGGGCTGCTAAATCACCCTACGAATCGCCTCAACACTATAGTCCTCTGTCATCCCCCTCACCATAGTGAAACCGTTCTTCTCCGCCTTTGCATTCGCGTAGAACTCGCGAACCACACTCATTGGCACACCAACGGATGTCTCGCAAAAAGCAACCATGCCCATCTCCAAGATCAACTCCAATAACTTACCATCCATCCCCGATGGCAGAAAACCTCGCTCCTTGGCTATAGGCTTCGAAAGCAGCCTCATATACTCCGCGTCAGCCTCCGAAGTTGTAAACCTGAGCCTCACACCACCCACACTCGAAGAATCAGTGGTGCTGCTGCTAACTTGGGTTCGTTGTCTTTTGGGTGCCATTGAGATTGAATAAGAGAGAATAAGAGATATGTGTATAAGAAAGAATTGTGTTTGAGAATTTGAGAAGTGATGGAGAAGTTTGTGTATAAGTGTGTGTATATATAAGAATTTGGAGAGAATTAGTTATGGAAAAGAAGTGGGAATTGATTATGGGAATAATGGGAATAATGGGGTGATGCAAATTGATTTGGAGAGGGAAATATGAGATATGGGAGAGTAAAATTCAGGTTTGAATTGATTTTATGTTGCACCCCTCGATTTTTATCTTTATTTGCTGCCTTTTTTTTCCGACTACAGTAACTCAGCGCGGCCGCCCCGCCTGGCAGCGCGGGCGCGCCGTGCTTCTGGAATTCCAGCGCGGCCGCCATGCATGCCAGCGCGGGCGCGCACAGTTACTAACTTTTCAACGCGGTCGCCCCGCTTCTTAGCACGGGCGCGCCGTGCTTGTTTCCTGTAGGGTGGTTGAGAGTATAAAATTGCCTCAGTTTCATTATTTAAAATATTTTCCAATCATTATTCCAAAATTACATGTGTCATCTTTTAATTTGTGAAATTCATGTTAACATATTATAGGCTCATTTCATTTATGAGTAAATATCCAATAATATGTTGACAACTCATCGTTCGAGAACGGTTTCAGATATGAATTTTGGGACTCTAGCATTTCTCTTTTCAATTTTTAAGGTTCTCTCTATCACTTTTTAAAAGTTTGATCTAAAATACCTATTGAAAATGTTACATCAAGGTGATGTGCAGTTGATGCGCCCTTTAATATGCCGCATCATCCTTCACGCACATGTCCATGTAGCGTACCATTAGGTATGAAATGCATACATAGGGGGTGAATATGTGAATTTTTATTTTTCTTACTCAAAATCAAGTTATGTGTTTGCCTTACTCATTAACTTAACAGACTTTGTAGTGATAATTAACTTACTGTAAAAACAGAAAAATTATCAAAACTTACTTGATCTTTATATTAAAAACCAAACATGTTGTGCTACAAATCCGTGTTCTTAAGTATTTAATAACGACGTAGGATTTTAATCACTTTCAAATTTTTTGTATTCATGAAAATAGCTCCAAATTCTATTCCAGTAAGTACTTTGTGTCTGATTGTTACCTTGCACCGTGTCAATGCTCACGTTTAGCCAATCAGATAAAAGTAATATACCCTTTTCAATTAAAAATTTCTTTGATCGACCTTTTTTTTTGCTTGCTTGACGCTTGTTAACTATGGGGTGGTTGAGAGTAAAAAAATTCCTCAGTTTCATTATTCAAAATATTTTTCAATCATTATTCCAAAATAACATGTGTTATCTTTCAATTTGTGAAATTTATATTAACATAATATGGGCTCATTTCATTTATGAGTAAATATTTAATAATATGTTGATAACTTATCGTTTGGGAATGGTTTCGGAAATGAATTTTGGAACTCTAGCATTTCTCTTTTCAATTTCAAGGTTCTCTCTATCATTTTTTTAAAAATTTGATCCAAAATACCCATTGAAAATGTTGCATCAAGGTGATACGCAGTTGATGCGCCCTTTCATATGCCGCATCAGCCTTCATGCACATGTCCATGTAGCGTACCGTTGGGTATGAAATGCAGACATAGGGGGATGAATGTGTGATTTTTAATTTTTTTTTGTTCAAAATCAAGTTATGTGTGAAGGGTTTTTAGCACATAAACACAACAAAAACGTAAATTTAAATTTTAAAATAACGAAACCCTCCGCAGTATCCATGCGAAAAATAATATTTAATTCGTAGTTCAGTATGTTTACCTCAAGAAGCTTTACGTTAATGGAAAGATGGAGGTCTTGAATGATCACCACGTAGCCCGTCGCTGGAACGATCTACGCCTTGAAGGTATCCACACGAATGATCGCCTGGAGGATGGGTGTGTACTAGCACGTTCTTGAGGCCGCCGTCTTGCTCTCTCTATCTCTCTTCAAGCTGCTAGGGTTTATGTTTTATCAAATAAAACGTGTAATCCTAATTCTATTAGAAAAAAATATTATATAGGCAAGAGCTAATGGGCCTCCAACCTTAAACTTAATTTTAGAGTTATTATTATTATTAACTCTTGAACTTAACAGACTTTGTAGTGATAATAAACTTATTGTAAAAAAAACAGAAACAATTATTAAAACTTAGTAGAACTTTATATCAAAAACCAAACATGTTGTGCTATAAATCTGTATTCTAATAATGGCTTTCGATCACTTTCAAAAATTTTGTGTTCATGGAGATAACTCCAAATTCTATTCCAGTAAGTACTTTGTTTGATTATTACCTTGCACCGGGTTCATGCTCACGTTTAGCCAACTGAATAAAAGTAACATACCATTTTAAAGTAAAAATTTCTTTGATCGACATTTTCTTTGCTTGGTTGGCGCTTGTGTACTATGAGGTGGTTGAGAGTAAAAGACTTCCTCAGTTCATTGTATGCTCGTGATTGAGTAAAGAAGTAAAACTAGTAGTCATATGTGATAATCAAGTAAATTTTGGCTGCAAAATATGAAAGTTGAGTAGTCAGAGGGGCGTTGTTATCACTAATAACTAATAGAGGATAACATATTTTTTAGATCCAAAGTATCAACCACCAACATCACATATAACTGCAATATAAAAAACTCTGATTAACTATAGTTCTCCAATACACTCCAACAATAAAATCTATGATATAATGTGACTATCATCATTTACATTAGTTGAGTAAAGAATGTATAAGAACAAAGTTGGTACTCGTTTATGCATATGAATAGATCGGAGTTTTTAATTGCAGTCTCAAGCAAGCTAAAGAACACATACACTAAGCAACCAAAATGATTAAGTGTAGTAAAAAAAAGCAAGCTAACGGTCGCTGTTATCACTACTAATCACAACCAAAATTAGTCCTACTTTTATCAAAATTACCACCACCACCGATATCTATCATAGTCAAAAATGAAAGTACTTAATCTAATTTAATTGCATATTCATGCATATAAACATGTAAAATGGAAGTTGAGGGACCCAATCAAATTATGACTTTATATAATGAAAAAAGCATATATGTTAACTAGTTCATCTTATTCTAAGAAAGCACACTATAAACAAAAATCAAAGGTCCGGTGCCCGTAAGTCTAATGGGTCGACAAATTCATATATACATATAAACAAAAAAGAGAGGGGAAGCAATTGCAATCGAGTTTTATATCTTTTTCGTCACATTGTATAAGAGGAATATCAATCTTCGAATAACCAGAGAAATGAACCTTAATTTGATAGCAATTAAATAGGCGATACACCTCATTTGCAAGATAGTTAAGTGGCGGGAGAGGAAAAGAATTTAGCTGGGAAGCGAAAAAAAATTAGCGGAGGATGACGTGAAAATTCTACATATATATTGATAGTGTTTCAACATATATAGTCAATATTTTGGGTTGGCTAAAAATTTTAGGTGATGGGAATTTCCCACTGGAGTGATGGTTTTTTACAAAATTTTGTATAATTTTTAATTTTGGTTATTTATCTAAATTTTTAGTTAAGGACTCTCTCTCATTAGAGATGCTTTAAATTGTTAAATAAATATATATATATATATAAATAATGATATTAACTTTTAATTGATGAAATTACAAAAAAAAAGTTAAATTATTTTATAAATTACTTTATACTTTAAACAATTTTTTCAAACTTCACATACAAATTTATTTTGAACCTTGAAAATCAAAAATAAATTTTAATCATTACAAATTTGATAGCACAAACTCACTGGTTTTTCTAGGGACAAATCCGTTTCTTATCCCATCGCCCCTTCCCCATTTTTCAGCTTCACAAATACACACTTGGAATTATACATACATATATACACACAAAATAATATCTCTCTTTCTATCTCTATCTCTACCATGGCTTTGACACCTCCACGGAGCTTCTCATCGCCATCGACACTCATCAATTCCGATGCGAATCTCCAGCACCCACACAAACTGACCTTCACAAACCCTAACAAACTCAATCCAGCCATAAAGCAATCGTCTTTAGTGTCGAATCGTGGTTATAGAGTGAGAATTTGTCGATGTAACAATGAAAGTTTGGATTTTGGGGAGAGTGAGTGGGGGAGTGGGTTGAAGGAGGCGGTGAGGAATGCGATGAAGAAGATGGAGGTGTTTGTGAGAGAGTGGAGGAGAGAGGAGGGAGAGAGTGGGGAGAGAGGGGAGATGAGAGGAGAGAGATGAGTGAGAGTGGGATGGATAGGTGGTAGAAGCATTGTCGACGAGGTTGATGATCAGGAAAGGTTGTTGCTGTTTTGAAGGATATGTATGTGTTTGTAATTAGGGAATTTTTGAGTTGTATTGATTGTAGTCTCTCTCTCTCTTCTTCCCCTCTCTGCTCTCTCCCTACTCTCTCTCCCCCCCTATCTCTCCCCCTCCATCCCTCTCCCCCTCTCCCCTCCCTCCTATACTCTCTCCTCCCCTCTCCCTCTCCCTCTCTCCCTTCGTCTCCCCCTCCCCTCTCTCATCGTCACTCTTATGTGTGTGTTCTATTGATTGTTGGTGATGAATGGAAATAATTAAGCAGTTAAAGGAATTTGAGTGTGCAAACTTGGGGGGAGGGGGGGGGGGGGGGGTGTACACCTGAATTATAGTTTTTTGTGTATTTTGTATTTGTGAATATAAAACTTCAGTGAGTTTTATTGCGCTTAGTGTATTTGTATTTGCGAGTTAGGAACTAAACTTTCATGTTTAGATTAATCATGTATTTATTTAGTGAATTTGAGAGGTTAGTATAGTTTGTAGGCAAAATGGTTAGTAGTGGAAGTTGGCCCCCCCTCTTTATATTTGTTATTAATTACAAATGGCAAGAGGGAGGGTGATTGGCGACCGATGTTGGGGGAAGTAGGGCTGTGGAGGCCGGAGGGTGCCTGGTTTGGGGGAGGGAGGGTAATGTGGATGGAAAGTGAGACCATTGTCAATTATTTTTGCTGGTTCTTTTAAGTTTTTACTTGTAGTGGACCATAATTTTGCCGTTAACTAATATATCAGATATATTTATGCCTCATATTTTGTGATTTATGGTGTAATTATAGAGTTCAACCAACCAACTTGAGAATAGTGTATAGAGAAAAGAGCAAGAAGATTTAAGGCAAAGCAGGAAGCACATTTTCTTGACTATAGCATGAACTTATATGATGAAAAAGTTTGTTTTAACAGTCACAGCTGAGTCGAGCCATTAGTAGAGAAAACTATGAAGAAGCTGCCAAACTTAAGTTGCAATTGCGCTGCTACTACAACGGATGCTGTTAGCAGAGTGATGTCTCATCTGAATGTAGGTGAAGTATTTTATGTTACATTAGAAAATATCCTTTTTCAATCTGCTGCTTAATTTTATGTTAACTATGTCCAACTGCAGAAAGCCATAAAGGAAGAGCGTTATGAGGATGCAGCTTTTATTCGAGATTATGCTAGTGCAGGACTGGTAAGTGCTCCGAGTTCTTATAATTAGTTTCTGCCAGGTCAATATTGGGAACATGTCACTGTAGCATTATGATTTGGTTCCCTGCTAGTTCTATATTGTTGGGGATTCTTGTTTATGGCATGGTGTAATAAATCATAGAAAAGGGTATCATATTAATGTGTTTAATAAAATAAATTTAAATTTTAGTTTACCAGTCAAAGTTATTAATTTTTAGGATTTAGTTTAATTGTTCAGTGAGTTTATTATAAAATCTGATCTATCCAGAAAATGTGAAGTAGATATAACAAATGATCCCTTGATGAAACTACTTGAAATCTTGAATATTTTAATCACTCTGTACCCATGCTCTGTATGTTGATTTGGGTTGATTCATTTTTTTTGTCATTTAATGTTTGCAGGTAGGGTGGTGGGCTGGGGTGTCTGAAGATGTGAATGATCCTTATGGTCGAATAATTCGTATAAGTGCGGAACATGGAAGATATTGGCAAGAAGTTATAGTCCTCGGTAGGGCCTATATATTAGTAAAACTATCAACTTGAAGACCAATAACTTAAAAATGTTTCCTGTATACAAGGTTCTTCTATGTCAGTTCTCATTTAGTTTATGTGATAAGAGTGTTTAATCTGTTTTCCTCTAGTAGATACTTTTGGTGATCTTTCATCGTGCTTCCTTGCATCAGTATGTATATATTGGGAGAAGGGGCCAATAGTAAGAGACTGTGTGTGATGCTGGTGTGGGTGGGAGGTTGTTTTGTTTTGTTAGGGTTCCTTATAAGCCTTTTTTTGGTTTTAATAGCTTATCATATGTCCTTCCAAACATATGTTAGATAGCTTGTGCGAGGCAGAAATTACACTTTTGTAGTGGGAAATGGTTTTGTTGCTTCAATTCGTCTTTCGTGGCTTATGTCCAATAAATGATAATATATGTGTTTACCTATAATTCATTTTGTACTTTTGTTGTGAGCTGTTCTTGTAAATTATGTAGTATTGTATTTCACTACAACTATCATACTTGCGAGTATGCAGTTTCATATTGAAACCTGATGTTGTAGTCTATCCTGTTTCTGTCTCCTCATGGATACTGCTCCAGATTGCATGCCCATATCCTTTCCAGGACTTCATTGTTCGTTATTTTGTAGCATAGTAATTCATACAGGTTTCAGTTTATTTTATTACAGTGGGAAACTAATTTACCTGTATTAAACAGCAGTACTTTCTTCTGATACTCACAGTCTGCAACTAATTCTTACTATTGCTGTTCAGGCACTTGCAGCAGCCAGAGGCGGTACCCTTTGTTTGAATTATTTCTTACACCAGTAAGAAAGGTGCATACAAAGAGCAGGTACTTCCATTAGCCTGACGTGTCATGTATTTTTCTGTATCTGTTGCAACTGTTCTTACAATTAGATTAGATGCCACAGGATAACTTCGTAGTGTAATTTTAACAGTGTTTGAATCGTGAAACTGGTATTCATTAATTGTTTTGTTACATGACTGTATATTAGATTACCAATTAAGACATTTATGTATAATTTGAGGTACAAAAATATTTAATGTATGTAAGACAACAATAGTCAGTGAATGCAATAGGCGATGATGATTTATACTCATGAAGACCTCTAATGAAAAGGGAATAACTCCACTGTGCATTGTTATGGGTTGCAAAAAACATGCACAAAGAGTAACATGACATAGCAGAGATCTGTTATCACTGCGTGACTCTTCTTTTGACAGTCCTAACATTGTTGCGTTCTGGAGGACCAAATATATTCCACATCTTTTCTCGAATAGACTAGTTGTCATATTTCATGCCAGTGGTGTTCCTTGTATCTGTTGTTAATATAAAAATCATTCTAGGCAGGTGACGTTGATATATCCTAACCTTTTAGCTTTGCACCTTTGCAAGTCTCTCCCTTTTACATGTGCTTTTATTATATGCATGGACTCAATTACGAGCATACACTTATCCATATGCATATATGTATACAGAATACAGTTTTGTAGTGTGCTCGAATATGTACTTGCATTATGTTGTGTAATTTTTGCTACAATTGCCATTTATTTGAAAGTGTTTTCTATATTTAGCTTCTTCTGTACATGACCGTCTATAGACCCTACACCATAAATGCGTGTATATATATGCATCCATATATTGTTATGATACTCTCCTAACTTTTTCCTTTGAACCCTGGTTCGTCTACCTTATATTAATCGACTTGTTTCTCAGGCTGTTACTTAAAAACAGAAAGAGGTTCCCCCTCAAGATTTTCCAGTTCTTTCCACCAAGTCCTTAGGTCCTACGGTTAGCTGGATCCCTTAGACCCAACTACTGACAGAACTGATCTTATATCGGAAGCTGTTGAAGACAAAGATGATGGAGAAGACGGATGATGATGATTATGTTTCGGAGGGGTCTGGTTTTGGGAATATCCTTCAAGATATGATTCCTGGTGTGAAGATCAAAGTTTTGAAAGTGACAGTGCCAGATAAAGTAGATACTGATCATATATCCAAGGTTGTTGAGCAAATAATGGACTGGAAGATGATGAAAAGGACACTGACTTAGAAAGTTCAGATGCAGAAGATGACAAGGATGAAGGTGACAAAGATAAAAATGGAATTGCAGTGGATTCTGGTGGTGGTCTTATTGACGGCGATGAACAAAATCAATTGCAGTCAAATTTGTTGTTGTGGCCTCATACAGAAAATGTCAGGCACAACTCGCAAAGATGTATCTCGAGTACCAGCCAGGCTAGAGAAGAAGGACGGTTGTCATTTCGTTTTACTGTAGATGAAGATAAAAAGGAACTTGTCTCTGGTGTCATTGGCAGTCTCCACAGAATACAAAGACTATGCTTCAAAGTCAGAAGAGCATGGACCATATTATGCTTGATCTTGCAAAGTCCATTGGCAGGGGGAAGATACCCATGAAAGTAATTCTTTTGATAGTATATGCACGTTTCACTTTCAATTCAGATTTATATTTTTCTAATTATTGTTAGCTTTTTCACTTGTAACTTTCCAGTATTGAAAATGTTGTAAATTATTAACTCTGACCCTTAGTCAAGCCCAAAATCGTCAACCCTTATCTGGGTCTACTACATTCAATCGGATTGACATTCCAGCATCATCGGATCCTTTTAAGGGTACTTGCAGTAGATTATATTTTTCTTACTTGTCATTATGGTGCTTCTTCTGCTGTTCCTCTCTTGAATCCGTTTTCCGTTGCTCTTCTTATCTGGGAGCTATTTTGCCTTTCATTCTAATTTAAAATAATGAGATCTGTACAACATTATTAGGAGTAATTGGTGCCCACGGACTGTACTCTTCAGAAGTCATCCAGATTAAGCGTAATTTGGCCAATGGCAAGAGGGAGACGACACCAAGGAACATCAGAATCTGGAGTTTTACGAGTACATTGAAGCTGTAAAGTTAACTGGGGATCCTAATGTGCCCGCCGGCCAGGTAAATGTTTAACATTTTGTAATTTTTCCAGTTCTCTGCATGTTGCCAGGGTTTGTATTTACTTTATTCTCGAATGAAATATCGTGTATACTTTAAGATTTCGGATTCTGTGGTGATGGAAGAAATTATAATCCACAAGAACTGAAATACCCACCTGAGAAATAAAGATTCTTTAAAGGCTGGACTTTGAGACGCCCATTTAGTAGTGTTTGGCCAAGTGAACAGTAGAGATAAATAGCACTTTGCCAAAATGTAGATATATACTCATTGCTTCACCTTATAAAAGTCTGGCACTACTTTCATGTTAAATACAGACAAAGATAACACCTTAACAGTTTTCTCGTGGTAATGCATGTCATTGACTTGAATCCTTATATTGGAATGCACAAGGACTCGCATGTTACTAAGACAATATTTTGTCGTCGACACAGTACATGAATTTTCATAGAATGTAACCAACGCATGGACTTGTTTATTTTTGCTCCCGAACCCTGAAAGTGTCATGTTACTTATGCACACAAGTTATTTGAGTACAGATTGTCTGTGTATATGTATGATGGTCTCGTTGGATTACGTTTACATGTTCTATTTCTTTTTTTTTATTGAAGTGACGCTTGTAGCCTAGTCAATAGGCGCATTTCTTTGTAGTGTCTCCTAGTGCTTTGGATAATCTTAAGAATAAGAAATAGATGGATGGTTGCTTTTCTGCATAAAGCTCAATATGGATCAAAATCTTATTGTTGGTTACTTGATTCTCTGTTTTGACTAAATGGCTTGCAGATGTGTTCTTTAGTCATGGCATTACTCATACATTTTCTTTAAGTAGGATTTACGTGGGGAGGTCATCTGTAATCTGTATCTCTTTGTCGCATTTTTTTTTATTTGTACATGGGTTTGTTACATCTTCAGGTAGCATTTCGAGCAAAAGTTGGAAAAGAATATCAGTTACCACATAAGGGGATCATCCCAGAAGAATTTGGAGTGGTTTGTGTTTTCCCTAAAACCCTAGGATTTTTTCTTCTTTCAGATCTTTTAGTCTCCTACAATTTCATCGTTCTATTTGATCTAATCTGATGCTTTGTCATCCTCGCTGATGGTAATTTTGCATGTTTTTACTTTAGATTGCTCGATACAAAGGTCAAGGAAGGCTTGCTGATCCAGGCTTCCAAAATCCTAGATGGGTCGATGGTGGTGGTTATTATGGATGGAAAGGTTTTAATTCTCATTGTGGTTATTTGTTTTTGGTAATTGTGTTTGTGTACCCCTTCCATGGTGATTTCTAAATGAATCCTTGTTTGATATATGCAGTACATTAAAAGTGGACCTTTATTGGGTTTGTATATTGGGCACCGAAATACCACTTTTTGGTGTTCTTTAATCAATTGAGGCTGCAGATAGTTACCTGCGAATTCATTACACTTCTTCATTATATACCAAGATTTTGTAGGTTATCCTCTATCCAGATTTACCGGCATGCCCCTCTATCATGTTAATACCCTCCTCATTTCATTTTCACTGAAGTAGCCTATATTTTCTTTTTGTATTGTTTGGAGTGTCATATATCAGTTTGTGACTTTTTTGTATGACTGTTATGTCAGAAACTGATTTCTTTGCTATTTAAGTTTGTGCAAGTTGACTTGTGATTTAAATATATATTTATTGCACCAACAAGTTATTTGGTTTTAATTCTCAGGATTTAATTAAATGGGCTACCCACAAATTTGGTCAAAAGTATTTTTATATTTAGGGCCCCTCCTGTTATATAGTAGGCAAGCAATCTTCGAAAGATGATTGTTAGGAAGGGCAATGCTACTATGTTGACCACACCTTGCTTTACTAACATTGTAAACAAGCTCATCATGACTACCAGTATTCATCCCAACCTCTAATTTTAGAAGGTCGTCCAAGCATCATGCTACTTTGATACCCACTTTGATTTTGACACGATAGGGTTGAAGCTCTAGATGCTATGTGGCCTAAATTTAGTAAGCACTAGCGTCTCGATCTAACCTCGGTGGCTTTATTTTAGCATATGCTAGCTTATTATAACTACTGTATATCAATTCAATCTTTATTGTCATAACTATTAGAAGATATTGTGGTGATGACTCTGCCAGTCTGCCTTGGTACCACTTCACTAGCTTTTAAAATAAAGTACAAAACCATGATAAAACACAACTCTGCCTTGGTACCACTTATGCTAGCTTTTAAGAAAAAGTACAAAACCATGATAAAACACACATGTTTATCCAAATAAAGGATGCGGGAA